>NW_026913103.1:13910000-14005000 GCF_034315485.1 Pezoporus occidentalis | reverse complement strand
GGCTCAGAACATCTTTACTATCTACCTGTGAGACTCAACAGCTAACACTGCTGACATGAAGTACACTTTCGGACTTTTGGACTGCTAAGTGCTTTTGCTGCTGTACTATCTGGAAACATCCAGCATATGGCCCAAAAGGCTCAACTTTTCAGCCCTTAATGCAAAGCCTGTCCATAGATTTTGGCTTTTTATAAGATGTTTTCTCTTGCCACAGAACAGGAAGAGCATAGATGAAACCCAGTAAATTCCCTTATTTTCTTACAGGTTTGTCTTGACCCATTTATGTTAGGAGTGTTAACAAGATTGTGATTTTTAGGCAGAGGTATTGCCGTGATTATTTAAGCAGAAATAGGTGTGATTTTTTTTTGTCTTCTTACAGATTGCAGAGCTATAAAAGTACTATCTCTAGACATTTCTAAAATCACCTGCAGCCAGCCACAGAAAGACCTTTCTGCTGCTGATTAGCACAAAGGTTGGTTAGCATCCACTGAATAAGGCAATTGTCATCATTACACTGAATAAGTAGATGCTTATCCTAAATTAGAACATAACTTCTCTTGTAACTGTAATTCAGAACTACAAATGGTCTGAATCCAAGAACTCTGCAAACCTTGTGGAAGAGGAGGTGGTGGGCAGGAAGGAGATATTCAGCTTTTCCTGAGTTTAATAAGAGCCTTGGTTGCTAGTAGATATATAAGAAATTAAAAATTCTGGAGACCCTGATTCTGGTCCTCACTTTGCAGCTGGCCTTGTACCTCTCCTTGAGCAAGTCACCTCTCATGTCCCTTTCTGCATCTATTAATGTAGATGTTGAGAATTAGTCCTTCCACAAAGTACTGCATGAACAGTTAGGTAAGAGCTGTTATTATCACTATATTATTTGCTTCAAAAGTACCAGTTATATTCTAGATATTTTTAGTAGACAAGATGTGAATAGCTGAACTGCAACAGAGTATCTTGGCTTTGAGAAGAACACATCCTTTTGAGGACAAAAGGGACAAATTTGAGTCTTCACAGGATGCTCCACAGGATGTTCAAAACTTTCTAGTCTTGAAAAAAGCTTTCTTCTGCTTCTCACTGCTCAGTTGTTCAAGAGGGTTTTCGTTGTTTTGAATCACTCATCAATTGCTACAAGACTTAGCCTTTGTACTAAAAAAAATTCTTCTACCCTTGCAGTTAGTCTAATATTTAAAAGCCTCTCTGTTTGTCAAGAAATTGGCAGCTACAGCTATGTGCTTTTTACATAAATTTAGCTCCTGGCACCTCCAGATTCAAGTAGAGTTTTCCACTGCCTTCATGCTCATACTGCTTGTAACATCCCCTTTGATCTAGGTGAATGCAAAGTAAAGACAAGTCAACTTTCTGTTCAGAAGAGCGACATTTCAGCCATGTTCCTCTTCAGGAACAGTATGGAAAACTAGACAATGCAGGACACTGAAGGTGCATGGTGGTAGAGCAGAAAACAAATAAATTATATATATACTTACAGCACATCTTACCTTTCTGCAAAGTGTGCGCCTGTTTGTTCTCAGTGACCTCTACAAGTTTATTCTGTGTTACTCACATAATTAAAATACCTTTTCTTCCAGATTTTCGTCAGACTGCCAGATCTCAATCCATAATTGTACTCTTGCTCTTTAACCCTACTACATGACTCTTCTATCAACAGCTTTGTCTTTAGCAAGTCTGTGTGCTGCATTTATAGAAGTAAAACTAAATGCTGCAAAAACCTGAAAAAAATCTAGATCAAAATTTTGAGATGCACAGTTTTTGTGCTAAGCTTTAATCTGAGTCAGTCTGATTGTGTGTAGATTTTGATGCTGCTTCACTTCTTGCTGACATAGTTTAACTATTTGTAATTAACTAGCTCTAATGCTAAATAATTACAAACTTTTCCAAGCAGCAAAATTCTGCTGGATTTAATGCCTCTCATGTTCTCAAGGTTTTCTTCTCCATGATATAAAGACAATATTCTTGTGTGAGATTTGGTTTCAGAATATTACGCTACAGTTCTGTGATACTTTCACTGTAGTTCTATTGAAGCGATCATATTCACCACCAGTATTCATTTTATGTGAAAAACTGTAATGTCCCATGAGTAAGTTCTGAGACCTTTTATGTGGTTACTGTTGCTAGGGAAACCACATCCTTGATATCCATGTGTCCAACATGTCAGTCTCATTTTGCATCTAGCTATCCATGAGCCAACACTGCAGCACAGAGTAAAGAAAAAGAGAAGAGAAAAATAAGACAAAAGAAACTGAAAACTTTCCTATCTGAAAACTGCTTCCTATCAAATTACATTTGCATATCTCCTGAAGTTAATTCTAGGTCCTTCTATGTTGCATCTGTTTTGGTTTTTGACAGACAATAGCTTCTTGCAGTGGACTGAAAGAAGAGTCTGTAAAGCTGTAATAATGGTCCCTCATCAAATCACAGATTATATTCTGTGCTAAATATCATCAGGCAAAAAACTGGTCCTTTCTGAAGTTCTGGTAAAAATGATCAAGTCCAAATAACTATTCGTGAAAACATATTTTATGCAATATTCCACAGTCCCCAAAATAAATTACTGGCACTAAAAGGAGAACACAATGCTTTCTTTCATTTAAAATTCATAATGAACTTAAAACAGTCTCTATTTTTTCATTTATGAATTTACATTCTTCCTTATCATCATGTTTGCTAAACTTATAATGCAGTATGCTAATTTTAACATACTGTAAAAACTTATTATCTGAGAGCGTAATGATAATGTTCTCATGACTGTCTAAATGCTTTGGAAGTGTAAGACCATTTATCTCAGTTTCTCAGAGGGACAAGATGCAGATTTCTGAGTGCATGAATATCACCTGGGCACCTCGCTCCTTGAAATTCAAAGAGCAGTAGGTGACTCATAGGCATTTACACTTTCATAAATCACCTCCTTTTTTTAGATGTGCCTACACTGACCAATGTAGTACTGTGTCAAAGACAACAGAGCTAACTCTAAAGAAGCTGCTGTGTCTACAAGCACAGGTAAGTGTTCTGAAGGTATGCAGTAGAGCTGTGTTTTCTATCTTGGCCCCTTCCTTAGTATAATTCCTTGCTGAAGAAGTGTTGTTACTAAAAAATAAAATAACATATATAATATAACAATTTTTAGTCCACATTTCCTACTTCTAACTACTATCCTATATTGTAACTACTAACATGTTTGGCTCCTTAGGCTCAACTATTGAATAAGATCTGTGTTGTGCCAGTTTTCAGTGGGACTGTTAAAATTTTTCAAAAGTTTCCTCTTTTAGGGTCATAGCATTGTAGGAAAATTCAGGATGGAAGGGACCTCAGAAGGTCCGTAATCCAACCTTCATTACATACCGGGGGTCAACTCTTATGTCAGGACAGGTTGCTCAAGGATGTGTCCCACCAGGTCATGAAAACCTTGAAGGATGGAATTTGCCTTGCCAGGCAGCCTATTCTATTTCTTTATTGTCTTCATTGTGTGAAAGATTTTCCTTATCTGCTCTCTTATTTCAGTTTAAGCCCTTCCAACTAATGCACTGCTGTGAAGAGCTTTGCTCAATACTCTTGTTTACCACCCCATAGGTACGCTGGGGGCTGCTGGTAGGGCCGCTGAAGATACCTCTTCCCCTGCACTGGACAAGTCAATCTCCCTCAGCCTTTCCATATGGGGCAAGTGCTCCAGCACCTTAGTGATGTCTTCCCTGCGCTGTGTGGATGCTCTGGGTTTGGCTGGGACAGAGTTAATTTTCATCCTAGTAGCTGGTGCAGTGCTGTGTTTTGCTTTAGTCTGAGAACAATGCTGATAACACACTGATGTTTTAGTTGTTGCTAAGTAATACTTACCCTGATCAAAGGATTTTCAGTCTCATGCTCTACCATTGAGGAGGGGAAGTAGGGAGGAAGCAGAGACAGGACACCTGACCCAAACTAGCCAAAGGAATATTCCATATCACAGAATCATATATAAACTGGGGGAGTTACCTGGAAGGAAAGATTACTACTCGGGTTGAGCTGGGTGTTCGTTGGTGAGTAGCAATCAGTTGTTTTGTGCATCACTGGTTTTTTTTTGTTTTTCTTTTAGTTTTATATTTCTTTCCTTATTATTTCCCTTTCAAGGAGGAGGAGGAGGAGGAGGAGGAAGAGGAGTAGCAGTATATTGTACTTTATTTTACTTATTTAACTCTTCTTATCTCAACCCACAGGTTTTACATTTTTTCAATTCTCCTCCCCAGAGGAAAGAGGGGTGGCGCTGAGTGAGCAGCTCTGTGGTTCTCAGTTACCAGCTGGGTTTAAACCATGACAGGGGCTCAAAACTGCACACACTACTCTAAATGGCTGAAATATTTTAAAGTGGTTACGTAAATGTTGACATTAAGAAATAAAAAATGTCACAATAGAATTTTTCACTCTTGCTTTCACTCATGTGGTGCTGCAGGTCTGCCCGATCATTAATTTAGGGATCAGAAAAAATTCCTTCTCTATTGCTGCTAGCTGGTCTGAAGTGGCATAGAAAGAGAAGGTTTCCATCTAAATAGAAGGAATCCATCAATGGTAAACTTCTTCTATGAGGAGGTGGCAGAAGAATGCAAATTTAAGCTGAAAACCAGAAGGGTAGCTCACAGAGATGATCACAGGTCCAAGAAGTTAGGAGCATCTAACTTTGTACCTGACTCCAAACAAGTTCTTGGCACATTGCCATTGGTTATAGCTTATTATACCCCTCTTTAAGTGATAAACTAATGAAATTATGACTCATCGATGAAATGTCTCTCTTTGGCTCTTGCTCATTCATCTGCAGATTGTGTTCAACCCTTTCCTAGGACATATGGTTAGCCCTGGTGCTAGCAGCTACTGAAGATAAAGACATTAAGTATGTGCATTACACATGTAAACAAATCACAACAAAAGCAACAATAGGTAAAATAAAAGCGTGGAACTGGATATGCTAATGTCAAATTGTTGAGAAGATATCAGGAGAAGTAAATATGGAAATAATCTGACTATACTGGAAACAACACATAGCTATTCATTTCTTAATGGAATTTGAAGGGGTTTTCTTTTTTTTCTTATGCCATTTGTTAGAACATGTAATGCTACTCTCAGAAACAAATTAGTGGACTCTTGGTTGAATATAATAATTCCTGAGTTTCTATCTGAGGTAACTGTCTAACACGTCTCTCCCAAAAGCATAAGTACTTAAAGTGGTTGATATCTATCCATACTTCAAGAATATTCATTTATCAGAGGCAATGTTAAAATATATTTTCTTTCTGGCAGCACAACAAAATGTACAAAGTGTTTTACTCTGTGAAGGGGACTCCTGGGCATTATGGTACTACAAATTGTAAACCATGATCATAAGGGCTTTACTAGCATATTCTGCATATAATCTTAGTTAAGTGAACATGAATTGAAATAGCTTTTAATTTTACAAGCACAGTCTTTGTTGACATGACCTCTGTTGTTTGAATCATTTAGTTATGCAATGTTTCACTCAACTCATTTTTTTCCTTTTTATTTTTCTTAACCTCAACACCTCAAGAAAGCACCCTCTTCCCAAGAGTGTTTGCAAACTTGTTTTCTCTTTTCAGCATGTATTTATGTGAAATCTTTTTCCATCACACTTATGCAGAGGTTATATCTGAAGTGAATGATGTTAGCATATATCTGGAGGTTAGTATAAACTTCAAATTAAAGCAAATGCAGATGCTTAGCCCCAAGTTCCTTCCAGGTTTTGCGTTACTAGGAAAAATTGTATGGGAACAAAGCTGTTGAATAAGGACTGGAGAAGGGTCATCAGTGTCACAGAAATGTTCATATATGGCCAGTCAGAAAGTGTATTATATGATAATAGCAGAAAAGTCATTTTCCATTACAAACACAAAAAGGTTAGGAAAACAAATACATCTGCTTTTGGAGGCTTAGAAACTAGAGGGGTCAATCATTGCTCAGTGTGGGTTGTCGTCGTTCAGTGGGTAATGAGCATCACTTGTGTTACTGAGGTTTTATTCCTCTCTTTTTTTCTATTATTATTTTTATTGTTAAAAATATTTTACTTTATTTCAATTATTAAAGTGTTCTTATCAACCCATGGGTTTTACCTTCTTCTGAATTTCCTGTGGAACCCACTGGGGGACAGGTGTGGGTGAACAGCTACGAGGTACTTAGCTACTGACTGGAGTTAAACTAAAATAACATCCTCCAGAGAAAAAGTGGTGTGAAGTGGCATGAAAAAGAGAAGTGTAATTACTCAGAGCTTTCACCTTGGCTGAAGTTATTTGAATAGGCTCCTACCTTACTGTAGTGGTTTAAACCCAGTCAGGCAACTCGTTCTCTCACTTCTCCCCTTCTTTCCCTCCCCCTACTCCCAGAGGGACAGAGAGGAGAATCGAAAAGAATGCAACTCCCACGGGTTGAGATAAGAACAGTTTAGTAACTAAGGTATAACACAAATCACTACTGCTACCACCAGTAATAATAATGATAAAGGAAATAACAAGGGAAGAGAATACATCACCTCACCACCAGCCAACCGATAACTCGCCCCACCCCACCAGACCAAGCTCTGACCGATACCTCCTCCAACCCTGCAGTCTCCCAGCCCTTCCGGCTAACTCCCAGTTACATCCTGGGCATGATGTGCTGTGGTATGGAATACCTCTTTGGTCAGTTTGGGTCAGGTGTCCTGTCTCTGCTTCCTCCTGGCTTCCCCTCCTCCCTGGCAGAGCATGAGGCTCACAAAGTCCTTGGCCAAACCAAAACATCATTGTTATCAGCTCTGTTCCCAGGCCGAAAGTCAAAACACTGCACTGCACCAGCTACCAAGAAGGAGAAAAATGACTGCTGCTGCTGAACCCAGGACACTTACTGGAAGTTTCACTTTGAATATGAGACATGGACAAAGCATTTCAGCAATGTGTAGTCAGAAACATCATGCTTCCTTTCATTTTTTTTATGTTAAAACTCTCAGGAAAGTAATAAAAAAAATAATCATGAACCTATCACTATTAAGTAAAACCTGTTTTACTTAATATTTTCCCACAGTTTTAAGTGAATGTAAAACCTGTGTCCTGTTTTTAAGTGGGGTCTTTGGATGCTCTTCCAGTTATCTAGGCTACATTAAAAAGTCAAGGAGGCTGTAGTTTTAGTTTCATTCCAACTAGAATGCCTAGTGACCATCTGCCAATTGAATTCCATCCAGCACTCCTCCAGTAGTAAAATAATCAATAGCAATACAAGTAATAGCGAAGTATCAAATTGAATAATGTTTTCCATTCTAACCTGATGACATCAGTATTCAATAATTCTTGAACCTTTCAAGTCAGGCTTAAATTTTCAAACTTCTACTTTTGGCCTATTTATATTGGACTTTATTTCAGGTTGGGCTTTTGTTTTGTTATTTTTGTTTGATTGTTTGGGTTTTGGGTTGTGTTTTTTTTGTTGTTGTTGCTGTTGTTTATTTGTTTGACTTTGCCTGTAGTTTTCGTATTCTTGTCTAAAGTTTGAAGGAGAAAAAAGATTAGGCTTTTCAAGCATGTAAAAACCAAGAAAAGACACTCTTGACAGTAAACAATTGCCATGACAATTTTTTATAATCACTCTACAACCAAAACAGCTGGAGGATGAAAGTTTAAATTTGGCAGGAAAACAGCACTAATGAGAAGTGTTTTGAGTGTTCTGGAGAAAATAGGTTTTGATATGATTTAGTTATAAGCGTTTGAAACTCATATATTGAGCGTGTAACACTGGTTTCCCATTAAGTTTCACAGGTACAGTCTTTAATGGAGAATTAGGCTGGTTTAGATGTGAAAGGTTCACCTAGGAACATATTTATGTTATATTATCTCCAAGGAAACTGCTCAGCCCTCTGCAGTGGGGTATTGTCCAGAAGTGTAGGGTCATGTCAGATGATCTTAAAGTTCTTTTCCAACCTAGTTAATTCTATGATTCTGTAGATCTTGTGTAACTTTAGTCCATAATGAAAACATTCATAGGCCAAAACACTGTTGTTAATTCATATAATGATTTCAAATAGACAGCGATATCTCACTTTTGTGCCTATTACTCCCACAGTAAGGTAGGGTGCTTCACTGCTGTCCTTTATCTGGGGGCACTGGGTCTTTTAAAAAGCCAGTTTTCAGTCATGAGAACTATGCTTTCAAAGCTGCACCATTTTGCCTTTTCAGACATATATTGGTCTCAGAATTCTGAAGTGATCTTTTACATAAAACAGATTGCTTGAAGGCACACAGATGACTTTAAATATTTCTGCACTTCACAGTGAATTGCTCATTCACCTGAGTGTTTAACTATGTCAGTGTGTTCAACATTATCATATTTAATTGAATGGTTCAACAAGATAATATGCCAGTGCACACACAATTCAATGCATTATTGGCTCACAATAAATAAAACAACTCTCAAATAAAACACAGGGGAGCTAGCAAGTAGAAATTATGTGTAAGAGAGACATGAATGCATTGAGGGTTTACCAGGCTGATAACTTATCAATTCTTACAAATCTGTAAATATATACAGAACAAGGCCAAGAAAGAGAATGCATATAAATACTGTAATTAAGACAGATAACTGCAACCTCCAATCCTTCTACCTTGCTGTTAGCCCATTTCCTATGCTGACTTAAATATGTAGAAAATTTAAACTCACTTCTTTGTTCTGTTAAAGACCAAAGGTTTATATTTTAAAGCCATTGGTCTTACTCCTTAAAGGTTCTCCTTAAAGGCGGATTCTGGTGTCAGCAATGCAGTTATTTTCTATTCCTCACTAGGAAATCTGCACAGTCATTGCTTTCCCTAATGTAAGACCAATGATGAATCAAAACCGGGAAAAAAAGGTTGCTGACAAACAATGCTAACAGAAACAATCCTTCATCACTCTAAAAATTTTGGAGAACAATACTATCGATACTATTCACAGATATTTCTAGATCTGCAGAAAATAAAGGCATCATAGTTCATCACAGTTTTTAGAATAATAAATTTAAGCTTAGACTACTCAAGAGCAGGCTCTTGAACTTACATGAACAATAAAATGCAATCAGGCTATTTAAGAAACTATTCCCTTTTCCATTCTTTCTACTGCACAAATGGATTATGTCTGTTTTCAGTTAAAAAAGGGCAAGGAAAGAGGAATTTTTCAGCTAAACACCAAGCCATCCTGAAATCAGAAATGCTGATTTTTGTCCTTGAGGTGGAATTCTTGTTTCTCTCAATCTGATTGCAATCCACTACTCTACTCCCTGGTAACTCTATAGCTGCAGTGATGCACCAAGAATTTTTACCTCTGCAGGTTGCAGAAAGGAACAACTAGCATTTGCATCACATGCATTATCAGACCTGTGTAGATATGGAGGCTCCTAAGCATGAATAAAGCGTCCAAGAAAACATACTGCAATTATGTCACACAATTTAAATACTAGCTTTCTGTATTTGAATTTCTGGCACAATTTTTTTTTTTTTTTTAAGAAAATAGAGATATATTTTTCCTCAAAACTAGTTTAGTTGAAAGTTGTCTTTTTTTTTTTTTTTGTCTCAATACATTCCTTATAGAAATTCACAATAAAAGCTAAAAGTAAGACATGTACTGTAATAAAACTGAGCATATGCCTGCAAATATTTAGGGTCACAGCCACAGATACAGCGATGTTCATATTTTTTCTTCGAGAAAGTGTTCATTTTATACTTTTTTTGAATAAATTTTTTTTTTTAAATTTAATGTATATGCAGACAAGAATAAGACATACTAGAGCATGACGTGGTAGACTGAGAGTGTGCTGCTTAGTGGGTCAAAGGTTCAGTGATGAAATGTCATTTGTGTATGAATAATGTACTGATGGGCACTGAGTTTACTGCTGTTTCTTCACGCTTTGGGTTCCACATGTAAATAAGTCTACTGCAGACACGTATTTTTAGATTTGTGTATATATACATATATATGTATACTATGTCATCTGTTAAATATGCTGTAAACTCTCACTCTCTGTATACATATATAACTGTAAGTATGTTCATAGGTATTTCAGCTGTAAGACTTATTGGAACATTTCAAATGAAACCACTTCTGAGCACTTACAAGCAAACTTTATCGATCTCTACATAATATTCATTTTGTGCTACTGAATCTAAAATTCTGTGCATAAGAGAAATGATTTGGAGAATTTTTTTCTGATTTCACCCAAGAAAATGAAGCAACTGTTGCATTGTTATATTCTAGATTAATCTACACATCATATACAATTCTGAAGTTATTTGTTTGTTTCTTTTTACACTGGCAGAAGTTATTCCATACATGTTCCTGCTGTGGATAATCTAATATGTATTAAGATTTCTATCGTGCTCGAAATTCAATTACAAGACTTGCATCTGTATGATACATTTTTTGTAAAAGAGCTACCTTTAACACTTAAACATTCTATTGGTTATTTATCTGTAAGTCACGACAACCTGTTCCCTCTTTTCCACCATATTCATCCATTCTTTCTATCTTTATCTGTTTAAATAAGTCATTTCATACATATTTGAACTTTATATAAGTATGGATTCTGTATTAGTTAGAAATATGAGTCACAATTTTTCAGTAACATATCCAAAAAGATGTAGTACTACTGTCCCAACTTGAACTAAAAATTACAAAAGCATATTTGAGATATGGCCACTTATATAAAGGCTTCTTTCTGCTTTTTTATCTGACTTATTCATTCTATTATCGGTCAATTGTATCATCACTTAGAATATTCAAAAATTTTATAGTGAGAATTTAGTTCAGTGACTTGAATTATCACTGTTCAGATGGATGCATGACTCACAATTTGTCACAGTAATTTTAACCCTTTTTCATTCACCTGATACAAGCAATCCAGGAGGTGATTTGTAAATACCACGTAAACAAACAAACAAACAAACAAAACCCTTTTTCTGTGCTCCATACCTCTTTATCAGAGGGTTTGAAATAATCCTCTACCTTAAGGTCTTAAAAAATAGATCATAAAACCTTTTTTGGTAACAGACCTTTAGTTTAGAAGGAAAACAGATGAGGGTTTATTTTGTTTTTTTCCCCTCTTTAACAGCTATAGTACTTCTGCACTGAAAACTGATGTATTATAGTAAGATGTCATATATGATAGCCTCTTATTTCCCAAAATGCTGTCCTGGGTATGTCTGTAACATGACTGTGTCTGCAGTTGAGATCAGAGGATGCAGTGAAAGGTGGGAACACTTTATGTATGTACATACAGAAATGTTCCAGGCACTTCCCACACTGTTGCTCATTCAAGAAATTAAATAAAAGTAGGTGAGAGGAAGAAAGGAAGGGAATAAAATCAACTTCATACTTTAGGATTAGATGTGATTGATGATTGCTTTTGGTTGCCTGTGGGGCATTTTTGATGTTTTGTAGTAAATTAATAAATAAACAAGGCACTATCTCTTGAACTGAAATTTGGCAGAAGGCAGTTAGTCTAGATCAATTAATGTCAGAAAATGAAAAACATACAGTAATGACACACTTCTTAAAAGAATATTTAGTATGTGCAGCTTAAGCTTTTAAACAAGTCAAGAATTCCTGAGATTAAATAGATCTGATATTTTGATTGAATTTATTTTATTTTAATGTACATCATAGATGACAGGTTCTCGGCTTAGTTTGCACTGGTCTCTGTTTTGTCTCTTAAACAGGACTTGCAAATTAGCTGCTCTGAGCTGCAGCTCAGAGCTGCTGGTTCAGATTCAGCTACAGCTGCTAAAGTGACTTATTAAAAATATGTGATATAACAAACTTGTCCTCGGGAAGTAGGTGAGAGACATTTAAAGAGCTGAATGAAGTGGTCAAAACCAAGTCTAAGTCAGTAACTCCAAAATTATTTTTTCCCCATTATGGAGTGGGACACCACCACCAGCCCCAGGGACCACACCTTGATGTTCATATCTTCCAATATAAAGGAAGGGTAGGCAACAGAAATTGCAGACTGATTTTTAAGACCAGTTTTCTGCTAGTGTAAAATCATGGAATCAGCTGGTGTGAAGACAACAGATAATCAAAGTAGTACACTACTCAAAGTAGTATATATAATCTACATTTTTAGAATGCCCTACTAATGTGTGAACAGGCACTATATATATATATATTCACTTTATATAAATATATAATATATATTATATATAATGATATATATAAATATTATATATAAATATTATATATAAATGCATAATATTCACTTTAATAACAATAAAGTACATGGTATGTAAGTTAGAAACTTTTAAAACTGAAAATATTTAGAGGTTTATATCAACATATTAACATATTCAGTCTCTTGGGACTTCTGGAAGACAGAATTTGAAGAAAATCACAGGCCAGCACTTGCCTTAGTGGAAGTAAACCTGGATCAACCACGGAAAATATGCATTATTAAGAACTCTTTTGTTATGTATTAATGACATGAGGACATCTCCTTTGATCAGCAGCATGAGTACAAATCACCCTTATATCAAAGTTTTAAGCAATGCAAACCTATGCTTCCCCTCTCAAAAAGAGGGAATTTCAGACACAGTTAAATGGAAGACTAAACCTAACTTTTGCATCTATGAAGCAATAGAAAACCTATTAATGTTATTTCACTCCTATGTAGGAGAGTGAGTGTAACAGTCTTGAAGTCAAGGAAGGAGCCCAGCACTTGTACAAAAGGAAGAAGCTTCCCATCTAATAGGCCTGCCTTTTTAAGCATGTGTCTTACTTGCTCTTGAATGCCATCCCAGAACTGTTTTTCCTCTCTTGCTAGAGGACGCCAAAGTGATGTCGGGCAGAAACATATAAATTCGTGAAATATGTTCTCCCTGTAACACTTTTATCTCTTCCAAATGATACTTAACAACTCACCACAATATTTATCTGCTTGAGACTGAGATTACACCCTAAGAAGCGTAGTCTCTTTTGAAAGCCTACCAGGTCCAGATCAACATGAGATGCAACCAGAAAAAAAAAAGAAATTTGTGCTTAAGCCAAAGGAACAGCATTGGGA
This sequence comes from Pezoporus occidentalis, assembly GCF_034315485.1. Taxonomy (NCBI): domain Eukaryota; kingdom Metazoa; phylum Chordata; class Aves; order Psittaciformes; family Psittacidae; genus Pezoporus; species Pezoporus occidentalis. The sequence goes on along the minus strand of NW_026913103.1, from coordinate 13,991,961 downwards.
AGCTGAACCAGAGAACACACACATTAAAGCTCAATTAAGCATTTAGTACTTCTTTGACTGTGTTGCCCAGGGCACTTCTTGTCTTTTTTATTGGTCTCCCATCTCCCAGTCTATATGCCTTTGTATTTTGGTTTTCTCCATTATATAATCCATTGCTTATAACATATGATCTATATTAACACCTCAACAAAGCAGCTGCTACACTTAGTGCATTTTACTTTCCCCGTTAATGTTTTCGATTGTGTAAGTTATATAGATACTGCAAAAATATTTACAGCATGTTAGCTCAAGCATTGCAGACACATGCACATAAATGTATAGAGAGAGCCATACATATTTGTCAGGGAAAAAAATGTACAGACATTCAGAGAAATGGGCAATGCAGAGTTATTGTTACACATCTCATACTGGGCTCCTTATCTGCATCATAACAGCTTGAGAGAGAGTCTCAAAGATGCCCAGAAACTCGTGGTTTTTTTGCATTTTCAGGGCTTGGAGTTCAATGAATTTGCTCCTTTAGTCTCCTGAATTCCTTTGAAAACTAAAACACTAATATCATTCAAGCTTTGTATGCCCAAACACATTTTTTCCCACAGGAAGGTCAGGATTTGACCTATGAAGTCAATGGAAATTTCCTAAACATGTTTGCCAAGAGTGGCTGTTGAGATATATTTTAATCAATAGAAATAATCAGACAGTGGTGCTCGTCCACCCCTATTTTGGACAGTCTTTCATAATCTCCCTGGAGGTCCAATGTCAGGTAGAAAATAAATATCTTAAAGAAATGATGTCTTCAGATTTTATTGTGGTGTTGGGCTGATTAGCTTCAGTTTCTGATATGCTAAAATAGTACACAAATTTATTTCTTGACCTCTAAGATTCTCTGGGTGTCCTTTATCTCGTTTAATTTTAATCGTCCTAAAGTAAGGCATCTGTTTCCATCACATCTTAGCAAGGGTGTCACTCTAACCAATAGCTTACAGCTCCATACTCCAATTCAGCCTGCATTGTATAGAGCTGAGGTTAAGCATGCTGCATCTGTAACTCGACATTCTTCAAACAGTACTGTGATATGCAGGTTTGGATACCATTCAATTTCCTTGCCGTAAACGTAGGCACAAGCAAAAATCCCTACTCATCAGGTTTCAAAATCATGGAGATTATATGTAATTTTTAGGTTCTAGACTGTTCTTCCTGACTCCCACCTACTCCCCAAAAGTCTCAGGTGTCACAAAAAATCTTTATTCTAAGGTGCGATTTTGATGTCTGTATTAATCATGTTACAAACCCATTTTATTACTGTCCCAGGATCATTTCCAGCCTATGGAACTTCTCCTGGGGATGCCAAGACACTCATACACTTGTCTTTTATTTCTCACCTGAGTTATTGTACTTCATTACTACTTGGTCCACTTGCCACTTTCTGTTTTACTTGCTTACAGCTAGTGCAAAATTTGGCTGCTTGATTCCTTATGAGATTTCTAATTACATTACTGCAATAATGAAATAGTTTCACTAGCCTCTTGTGAAATGGCAGATTGCTTTTAAGAATTTAATCCTCATAAAAATATACACAAAATGTCATTTGTTGTTTGTTCCATTATAAAATGAACATTCCCTTTACTATGATTGTGTTCTTTTGGATGGTGGGAGGTTGGAGGTTCAGCTATTCTTTATTTGTTTGTTTGTTTTATATATTTGTAACACATATATCTTATATTTCACAGAAACATTATAAGTATTACTTTCTCAATTTTTATGACCTATTTCTTCTTCCTACTCCTGGTGATTTGTTCTAAAAAATATCAGTTACCCTAAGGTCTGTCGTCCATATATTCACTGACAACACAGACAGTGAAATATTGTTTTGATCAGGTACCGCAGCCTTTTCAACTAGATGGCACAGGTAGTGATGTGGCCTATAACATATTATTTGTCCTGGAAGGAATTTGTAACAGAGAAGGCTGACATATAAGAACAGAACTGAAAATTTAAAAACTATTTAAACAAAAATCAAAGCAAATCTGATTTTTAAGATTATTTTCCCTCAGCTTTCAGATTGATTTGAACTAAAACTTACAGCAACTTACCAAAAAGCCAAAATGAGTAACACACTTCCTACACTCGTTTATGTCATGGTTTAAGCCTGCCCAATAACTCAGAACCACAAAGCTTTTCTCTCACCCATCCGTGTTCCCCAAGGGTTGAGATAAGAACAGTCTAATAGCTAAAGCATAATATAAAACTAATAGTAAGAATATTAATGATAAGAAAAATAATAAGAGAATATAAAACTAAACAGGGAAAGGAAAAAAGTCAATAAATGTAAGTGATGCACAATAAAATCGCTCACCAACCAACCAACCAACCAACCAACCAACCAGTACACAGCCTGACCAAAGCAGCAACCTGTCCTCCTGAATTTCCCCATATAAACTGGTTCTGTCAGTTTATATACTGGGCATGATGTGCTGTGATAGGAAATACCCCTTTGGCTAATTTAGGTCAGGTGTCCTGTCTCTGCTTCCTCCCAGCTTCTTGTGCCCCTTCTTACTGGCAGAGCATGAGAGACTGAGAAGTCCTTGATCAGGGTAAGTGCTACATAGCATCAACTACAACATCAATGTATTATCAGCATTGTTCTCAGATGAAAACCGAAACACAGCACTGCACCAGCTACTAGGAAGGAGAAAAATAAGTGTTACAGCTGAATCCAGGACAATTTACAAATGAAACCTGGAACGAACCTGCATGCAAGCACAGTGGCAATGCTGAAATTCATTTGCTTGCAAAAAAGGTCCCTGCAATATTTAACTAGTCAGTAATTCATAAGCTCAGATGTACTACATCACAAGTCATGTAGATTTCAGAGGTTGAATCAAGTTGATAAAATCATGCTGTTACGCATTCAAGGTAAGTAATTACACATTTTAAATAAGGTGTGAAGTTATGTTCATCCCATCTTATGATATAGAAATCTTGAAAGGATGATGATAAGCTTGGAATAACCCAAAATAAACTAGGACTCTGACATTTAGAAAAAAGAAAGAAAATGTGGGGAGAAAATAAAAAATAAAAGGAAAAAGAAGTTAAAGAAGGCAATGACAGAATTCTGTCAAATCAAAAGTATGCCTTTAGACAGGTAAGTGGGAGACAGCTATTCACCAATAAAATTTCTCGTATCAGGTATAAAACAAAGAAAAGGAACATGTGTTTTACAGAAAGCACAGGTAAATCACAGAAACTGCTGCCAGGGTGTATTTTGGAAGCCAGCAGTCCAAGTGAGTCCTGGAGGACAACTGCTTTGGTACTTCTTGAGCATAGTCATCCCACAGCAGCCATCTCCTAATTTCTATGTTAGAAGCTCAGACGTATGTTAAATAAAGAGTTAGTGCAGTAGCATCCTATTTCTAGCAATCCTTCTTCTAGAAATACTCTTCCCAAAGTATCATCTGACTTCTAACCATTCTGTTGTACTTCAACAGAAACAGGCTTTCACTACTACATGCAGAAGCATCAAGTTCAAAAAATGATTGTGACTATGCCAGTGAGATAAAGCAAAGGTAATACAGCTATGCCTGCAGTCACATATAGAAATCAGAGTGCCACATTTACATTAAAAGTCACCAGAAACAGGAGAGGCCAGAGATGAGTGCTCTTGCAGTAAATAAATATTGTTGTGCCTTCTCTCTTGTCAAACCTGGCTGCCAAATTCTTATTACACATTACAATTACTTCTGAGATGGAATAGAGACCTCATGCATTATATTTATTTCAGTTCATTTGCATGTTAAATACATAATATTTGCATTTCTACTAAAGCAATGACACAAACTTGTAACTTAAGAGATGTACTTTGATTTGAACTTGTAATTATAACACATAACAAAAGTAAGATAAATTCTCAACATACATTGGGAATTTTGTACGAGGGGGCCAGTGCTGCTTCACTAAATCATCTCTAAAGAGCACTGTAGAGGAGTGGAAATTAAGAGAAAAGAGATCCATTAACTGGCGACAGAAAGTAGAAAAAGCATATTAAAAGAAACAGAAAGCATCCTAAAACAACACTGTCTGAAAAAACAATTTCTCAGAAGAGCTGCAACTTTAGATGCTCACCTAGCTGACAAGAATTGGACATTTAGTATCTAATAAGTATTGACATATAAGAAATCAATGCAGTTTTGAAATCTAATTACTGAGCAATTTACATGAAGAAAAAACTTTTAGGATAGGAAATCTATCACTCAGGTAACATTCTTGTGTGCATGAACCTTCAAATATTCTTAATTTAAAAGTACATTTAAAAAAATGCATCATAAATTGCAAAATGTTTATTTTAAACATATGTTTCATAATTAGATTACACTCCTGCCTGTGAAAGTAAGAGATGAAGAGAACAGCTTATTCTTCTCGGCTTTTATAGCCAGTGCCTGCAGAAGAGATTTCTACAGGTAATGAGGTCTGTGTACAAAATACTTCTGCAAGCTACTGAGCTCAGGTAACATCCACTGTGAAATTTCCCACCCTGGGGTCCCGCTCCTTTTCAACTAACTTTTTAGCAGAACTCCTATGCCATCCATTAGGTAAACGGCTTGTATTCCATACAGTAAAATTAAGGCAGCAGCAACCTGAAAGTTTTGATAAAAAATACAGGACTGCCTTATAAATTTTCTAGAACACTATTCTATTTCATATTGAAAAGAGTACAGGTATGAAATGCCAGCTACCTAAGTTGCTCTGCGCTGTCAATTCGCTGGTTGCTGCATTTGCTACAATGTTTAAAACCTTCTGGAGAACACCGTTTTCCAGAACAAGTTTCTCTCACGCTGAATGTGCTGCTGTAGTTATGCATCACCTCATCATAAAGTGCAAAAGCAGAAGTTCTAACATGACTTACATACCAATAAAAATATTTGCTAGTAACCAAGGATGTGATACTCCTTGGCAGATGCCTTTTCAGGCAGAAGAGGCCAGAAAACTTGGCAGTATTTTAACTTGTATGTTTTATATACTTCAGGAAGAAACTGCAATGCCTATTGCTCCTATAACTCATTCCATCAAAAATATTTATGTCAGCCATACAAAATTATAACAATACAGCTCTCTTGGAAGAAACCCAAGTCTGTGTATTTCAATTGTCACTGAAATAGTCACTGGAAGGTCCAAAACACAAAAAGGTGAGACAACAGTTCAGAGAAGATGCAGGAAAAAACGTTTGGATGCACGTGGTATTATTAGGAAGACAGAATATTGAAGAGGGAGAGGTTTGAATTTGGCCTTTGTCAGATTTTTTTGTTTCACATTGTTAGGATTTCATTGCAGTACCAATTGCCAGAGCAAAACTATTATTTTGTTCTGGCAATTCAGGTTTGTCTTAAATATCATACTTTTAATTCTATTTTTGTGATGTGAAAAAACAGAGAGAAAAATATGCTATTTGTTAGATTACCTACCTGAGAATTTATACTTTGTACCTTCTAACCAGGAACTTGTATATATACAACATCAATAAAAAACAAAATCTTGATGTAGATAAATAAAATTTTTAAATACTCAACAGAGACAACTGTAAGGAAAATACTAAATATACTCACTCCTTTCACACATTGACTGAGCCTCTGAGCATGAACTATACTCATACTTTTGATAAATAAACATAGCATCACTTGAGCTGTCAGAAAGATGTCTCCTGCATTGTCTGCTGATATATCAAATTGTTATAAACTATTTATTTATAATTAGTTCTTTATTAATTTATAAACAATTTCTGGACGCCTCCCCCTCAAATAAAATATAAGGAAAAAAAATCACTGCTGAATAGCTGATAGCCTGTTGGTCAGGGCACTTAGGTAGGAAGCAAAGAACAGGTATGCAGGGACCTGAATTTGTATATTCTATGCCTCTAGTGACCTATCTACCTTCATTCTATTCAGATGTAATTACATTTTTTCCAAGTGGAAGAGCAGATTAAAAGTTCAAAGAAATTCAGAAAGATTTAGGTTTTGTCATGACAAAGAATAAGAAACTTTTGAAATGTTTCAAACATTTCACTGAATATAAAAATTATTTCCCATTCCATCCTAATCTGAAAAAAAAACTTGAGTATGGCAAATATAGGCGATGTCAGGTGGGACATGACTAAATGAACTAAGGCCTGCTTCCTTGGACAAAGAAAAATATAATTAACTAATGTTCCCCAATTTTATTGTATGATATCCAGAGGAACATTGTTTTTATATTCTATCAAAAATTTTACAGACAGGAAATGAGTACACGGAAGACAAATGGAGACTGCTGCTAGGGTCTGGAGAAGGAAACTGCATTGAAGGAATTGTGTCAATAAAATTATGGAAAATATAAGATGCTGCAAAACTCAAAGGACATACAGCATTAAATATGAATGTGAAGTATTTCTTTTGCAAAAGTATGAACATCTTAAATTTGATCCACAAAGTGTATCCCTGGATATGAACTTGTAAACCTAAGAGGATAAAAACCTAAATATTAGAAGGATTAGTATGTAGAAATGCTGTTGGAAGTTTAATTAAATAAAGGTATATATTTTATTGCAGACTTAAGCTGAAGAGAATAAGCAATTTGTCTGGACTATGCCTCTCTATTGATTTTTTTGCAGAACACATTTCTTCCCATCTTTATCAACCTTACTTCCTGGAAATTACTACCTTCAAAGTTAGGAAAAAGCAACACTAGAGTTAGAACTGGAGAGAACCTCAAGAAATCAGTGATTCCATCCCTTCTCGTGTATTATATATATCTGTTATACTTGGTAGTTACCTGGCTAGCCTAAAAGATCAAGTGATGGGATCTCAGGAACATTTCTAGATCATCTCCCCATTACCAGTGGGATGGTTTAACTAATGTCAGACCGGATTTTCTGCAATTTTAGTCTATTACTTCCTGTCCTAGCCCCCTGACATGGAAAAGTGATTATTCAATCATTTTTCCCTGAAACGTCTCATATAATCAAAGATAGTTATCATCTTTCTTCCTTGCCCTCCTTAATTTTGCTTTTTGAACCTAAAATATGTCAATTCAATTAATATTCTTTCTTACATAAAACATTCTGGACACCTGATTATCATTCTTCTGACCTCAATTATTCCACTTTTTCCTGAAGAACAAGGTCCATGCCAAGCACTTAGAAGCTGAAGTCTCCTCAGTACTAGGAGGTACTTGCCTGCCCAGTGTTGAAAGGAAGTGACAATTCCTTCCTTTGTCTTGACAATAAATGTAGTGGTGAGTGTATGTTGCAATGCAGTGTTTGATTTTTCTCTTGAAGGATAATGGGTTCTTAACACATGTGCAACTTCTGATTTTTTATAACACTTTAAACCCTTCTGCAGAACTGCTGCCTAGTTTGTTGTTTCCAGGCTTCTCAGTGCACTTCTGAACCCACTGCCTAGGGCTGAATTTAAAAATCCTCCTTTCCTGTTTTCTGTACTTTCTGTATCAAAAAATGTTCAGCAATACAACCTACCTCACAGTCAGGGTCCTGCTGCACTCCCTTCCCAGCAGATATTCAAGCAGTTCAAGTCCCCAGTGAGCTAAAAATCCCAGGCTATGAATGATACTATTAAAATTTGTTTGGGGTGTTTTTGTTTGGTTTCTGTTTTGGTTTTTTGGGGTTTGGTTTTGGGATTTTTTTGGTTTTTTTTTGCATTAATTCTATAGTTTCTAGTAGGTCTTTAGATGACATTTATGTGGCAGTCTATTTCTTTTCCCCAGAGACTTTAAATATAGATATAGCCAAACAATGCTACCAAGCCAATGTCCTACTTGCTTTCTTTCTAATATTTCCTAAACTTCCTATTTTCCTACACTACCTGGACAAGCTTACATTCCTACTCTAATAATGGAAATTATTCCACCATATCCACTATAATTTAGGACAGATATTAAGGAGCTTAAATTTTCTTTTATTATCCGCATATATTTTTTATACAAATGCTTAAAATCTTCATCTCTGTATTCCTCCCTCCCTTAATTCATGTCCTGAATAGCCCTATACCTTCTGGTTTCAGGATCTTTGTCCGAGTGTTTTTCTGTGGGGGTTTGCTACCCTCCTGTCAATCTTGGGAATAAACTTAATTTTCTTATGCTGTTTCATGAGCTATACTCTTAATCTCAGTCTAAACCTCACAACATATCATTGCAAGGCTGAGTTATCAGAGTGGCCTGGTGAAACCATCTCTGTGGGTTGCATCCTTTACTACTACAAAATTAATGCAAATTGCACAGATACACCTTCAGTAATAGTTTTTACTTTGAAATTTTATTTACCAAGAGAATTCTTAAAAAAAAAAAATAAAAATGTTTATCCAAACAAAGTGTGACAGAGCAACACAGGAGTTTTCCTCTACATGTTAAATTAGAGCTTCCAAATGAAAGGGTTGGATGAAAATCCAGCTGTGCCCTTCAGATCAGCTAAATGTTTCTGTAGTCATTATATGAGATTGATGAGAACCTCCTTGACAGATCCTCCTTGATTTGGACAACTGAAGTTAACAAGGCTCATACTCAGATTATTCTCACAGTGTTAAATAAATACAAGCTTTTTAATTGCTCATTATGTTTTAATGAACTAGTTGATCATGTTTTGATTTGTTTTTCTTCATATTTAAACTTTCTAACACTTCCTCCAAATTCCAATTTTGTAAATATATTTTTTTTTGCTACTCCTCATGGGTTTTATCCCTGCTCCATGCTCCAGAATGGTTCATAATGTTGTAACAATGACTATGCTCTGGATTGCAATTGCCATTTTAGTTGTACTCTCAGGCTAAATATTCCTTTTAATGTCAGGCTAGTAAAGAGTTTTTAGCCAAATTTCCATTTGAAACAAAAGGCTAGTACTAAAACTGCCACTGTCTTCCTATTATTCCCGAGCACTACTATCAAAGACCGAGGTGACAGTTCATTGGGGCACCATCTGCCTGGCCAACTTTAAAATATATTCAAAGACATAAAAAAACATCAAAGTTAGTTGCAGTCACCAAGGCTTTTACTTCTACAAAACCAAAGACATGATATAATATTTAGTATTTTTCTGATAGGGAAAACAATGTGTTTTATTTGCCCTAATTTGAAATTAGTTTTAATATTATCTTCAGGGAAATTTAAGTTGATTAGACTTTCAAAACTAGCTTCAAGCAGTATAACAGCATGCATTTCAAAATCTCACCTGATGTAGAGAAACCAGTGAATTGCATGTATATACTCAAAGAGAACAACAGAGATTGTTCCATAGAGTAATTCCATTACATATATCATTCCCTATAAACACACTAACCTGTAGTCAAATTAATGTAGCTGTTGCTTGGTAGTCTTAATTTTCTCTCCCAGGAAAAAGTAAAATATTATGTTTTTCTAATTCTAGATAAATGCCTCAGACTGTAGATTTTTGCACCAGAAGCTACCTACTTATCCTGCCTGCAATGCAACCAGCATAGTAAGTTTGAACAATTAGAAAGGCCTTAGAAAAAGCTTGAAGAGGAAAATTGTAAAATAATAATGAAGGAAAATAGAAGTTAACTAAAGCCAATTTTCCAGCATAGAGACTAAAAGCTGCCACAAGAATGTCACAGAAGTATAAATACAGGAAGAGGAAGTATGAATGAAGAGATGTGTAGTAGGAAAAAAAGTCAGGAAGCCTGCTAGAACCTGACATATCAGTGAGGAAGAAAAAAAAAGTGGGTGTTCTTCTAAGAACAAAGAGAGAAAACATTTGAAAAATGCCTCTGGGAGTGCAGTAGATTCGTCATGATATACATTCTCTAAATCCAGTTTGGATGACTTTCTAAAATACAAGCCTGGGTTCAGTCAGACAATTTCAGCTTGGTGCAGGAGCTGCTGGAAGTAATTCTCTAGCATGCATTATGCAGCAGCCCAAGCTTTAAAACCTACTGAGAAAATGTTTGGGCCAAACTAGCAGCTTGTGCACACTGATATAACTTTTTAAAAGCCAGTTGAGTTGTATTGATTTACACCAGCTTCTGATCTTGCCCTTGGAATATAATTTACTGCTGTCATTACGCAGTAACACCCAGACCCTGCCTGTTTTCCACGCCGTAATAAGAGCAGCTGTCTTTGCGGTTTGGGGCCTGATCCAATTACACTCAACGGGAAAACTCCCATTTAGTGCAGGCACACAATTAGATGGTTACAAATTGGTCACAAATAAATTTAGACTGGAAATTAAAACTATTCCATCTGAGATTGTTTTTTAGCTATCTGCTAGAGTAACCCCACAAACAGATTAACAAGTCAAGGAACGTGTTAAAATTAAGACTGAAAACAGGGAAAAGATTGTGCGACAGACAAAAAAAAGGGGTATTGTTGCATGCAACAATATTTCCACAGTACCCTCCTTGTCTCCAGCAGTTTGTAGCTCAGTGACAATGCCCAGTTGAGGCCGAAAGGAGTGGGAGTTGGAGGTCTGGAGTGCTTGATATCCTAGAATCTCCAGGACGATTTGGAAAGAACCTGTAGTTCTGTTACTTTGTACCACCTTTAGGCGTTCTTAATCGTCATGATGGGTTTTGCAAGCATCAGAAGGGTGCAGAGAAAGCCTTCAAGGGGTGGATTAGCTATAGTTTGTGAGTATTTGTAACCTTCCTGGGGCCTGGAAAATGGCTGCTACCCAAGGCAGAAAGCAGGGTGGGTCTCCCTGTAGAATAATGCATAGAGCTGGCTGTGTGGTTTGGGGTCCTGCTGAATTTCTCAAGGTCGAACCAGTTGCCAGATTTCTGTCATTAAGAATCCCTTTCCCCAGGTCAGACTGGTATCGTTCAGAGTATTTTTCTTTTCTTTCACTTTGTAAAATCTGCAAACTACCTAAAGATTTTGGTGAAATCTTTGATTTCTCTTCCTCTGGGGCATTCTGGTTATGGTGTTTTGGTTTTTAGCATGTTGTAAGCAATTTTGAGGAAGAGGTCTGTTATATGGTGGATTATGCCATAGACTTTTCTGAACCAGATATCTACTGCAGAGTTTCCTCCAGCTGTGGTACAATTGATGAAATAAAAGCGAGCCCATTTAGTCCTGTCTTCCTATTTATGTTGTCTACTGTTGAACACAGAGAATTTTATTTCTGTCTTTTATTCCTGTCTTTTTTATTCTTCTTATTATTCTTGTCTTTAAGCATCCTGGTATATCTTTGAAAGAAGAAGGGCACAGTCAGATACAGCCTCTGCAACAGGAGCTCAGACAAAAAAGCAGGAGGCATTCTGATCCCAGGTAAGGCCAGGGCTTTACTTTTCTTGCTTATTATTATAACACCCCAAATGTTACTGTTGCTTCTGTCACACAAAAACAGAAGCTGAAACACTGTAAAAGCAGCATCAGCGCCTGCACAGAGACACCTCTTTTGGTAGAAAAGCAAAAGGTCTGTGATGAAAATATATAATTAAGATACCAGAGGTTGGTTTCATCTGACTAAATACAGATGTTTACAAGATGCAATACTGACATGAAAGTGCCCTTCTGCTACAGAAGGAATCTGAGGTGATGAACTCGGATATAGACATTGGCGCTGCAGACATTGAAAGTTAGATTAAGTACATTTAATCCTAAATTCCACTACTGACCATTTTAGGATATAACGATATAATACACTATGCTTACTGCTACTGTTCCTTGTTTTCCCAGTTTATATAGCCTGATGTTGTAAATAAATTGTAAAGCTGACTTAGCTAGCCACGCAGGAATCTTGCAGGGGTGGGAGGATTGACAAGCTGCAGGTACGTATTACACTGAGGCTCTTTACAGCTTCCCTTGCCTTGAGAAACATGACCTAAAGAATACCAATAAATAAGCAGTACTGTTCTTTTCTTGTGAAATATCAGTCACTTGCAGAAAATGTCACTGAGCAGAACTTGGAACAATTTAAAGTTACCACGCTGAAGTTAGGTAGTAAATAGCAGCAGTAAATGGCATCTTTGAATTTCTCTTCCCATCCTGTCAGGCACGAACAGCGCTCACTAGGAACAACAAAAACTCTGTTTTATTACACATAAGACATTCAAAACTTCAAATGCATGTAACTCGGCAGGCACTATAGACTGAATATATTTATTAACTAAGTGGAAAGGTACACCACTTGATGAATTTTTCACAATGCTCCTATAGAAATTTGCTGATCTAAAAGTAATGACATACTTGTAGATAAGAAGTAACCAAGAATGATTTCTCACTGTTTCATCTTTGTACATGAGAAGAGTTTACACAAAAATTAATCCTATTTTAACTCATTATATATAATTTTACACCTATTTTTCACATAAAAGAATATTGTAGACATCCATGCACATCTTGGTGAGATTTTTCCGTTGCTCAAGTACTTCTGTTATCAGTTGTTCAACTGCTACTCTTCAGAGAGCTTTCCATTCATTATATAATAGATATGTGTAGCTGATTCCACTGCAGCTGAATTGTTCCCATGTTTTGATTTCAATGGTAAGGGTTTATTCAGCAACGCGTTTAAGTCTGTGTTCAATGTAGACAAATTGGGTAGTCCTACTATATCCTGTAAATTAGGCACCTGCCTGCATCAGTGGGAATTAGTGATATGCTTAAATGTTTTCCTGAATCAAAGCCTAAATTTGAGGATGCTTATCTTACAAGTGAAAATTCAATGGCAGTCTCAGCAATGGCCACTGGATAGGAATTGCTGATTCTGATCACAGGACTTCATGCAGCTTTTCTTTATGTAGTTCTTAATTTGAGTTAATAAATAACTGCACCAAAAAAAAAGGATACTATGAAAAAAAATCAAACTTTTTCTACTTTTATCTACTAACATCTCACTTTAATTGTGTTTAGCTCACAGACATTTCTGGGTAAATTGAAAATCAGCCTACAAAACAGTGAAAATGCTGGAAATTATCAAAAGTCAAAGGTTAATTTCTTGCACTAAAACAAAATTAGATGATACTTCAATAAACATAGTTGATCATGTAGAATTTAAGAGTAAAAATGTCAGTGCACACACTGATCAAGAAATATGCAGTACTTGGATTTTGAAAAACCTTGATGGCTTGTGCATTCTGTTTTCATAAAGAATGTGTTGTCCCTGGGAATCAGGGAGATGTTAGGAATAGTCCCATTGAAACCAAGAGAAAGTTCTGCTTGCTATGCGTAGGACTACTGTATTGCAATGATATACACAATTTTCCTCCAAAACATCTATTTTTAAAAAGTTTGACTAATACAAAAAGTTTGACTAATACAAAAAAGCTTGACTAATACAGACTTCAGCTAAGCAACAGTCAGCCAAAGTCCCTGTCCCAGATCAGCACAGGAATTTGTATTCCCTGCTTTGAGGACTGTGATCCTAAAAATGTAATGCGGAGCAGGAAAGGACGTATATAGAGAGCTCCTGCCACATCTGCTAGTTCCATTTCTCCTTCATTTAAGCTGTGTAATGGAAGAAGCATGTGTCATATCTCTGTCAATCAGAGCACAAACAGTTCCCAGATACTATGCAAAATACTGCATCCTTTCTGTGACAAGATGATGGTGTCTGGATTTGGTGCAGCTCCCCGTTTGAGAATCTGTTCCATTTTTCATAGGTTTAGGCCTGTGCTGGTCATGATGGAAGTATTTATACAGAAACTATGGAAAGAAGATGAAGAGGAGCACTGAAAGATAAAGAGGAAAAGGAATAATTAATGAGACAGTAGAAATACAAGAGGAAGAAAATGCTTGAAATATGTGACCATTCAGAAACCACAAAATAATTGTAAAAGGCAATCCTGAAGATATCATCTGTCTTTTGGCTGCCTGCTGAAGGCAATATTTTGCTTAATTATATACCCAGAGAAAACAGTTATATCTATATATTACAGCTTCTTTCTGTTACTATAATGTGAAATACCAGATTATTCTTCTTAATAAACTCTTTTGGGATAAGTGAAATGCAGAACATGTAGCCCTATCCTGAGAAATATCAGTCCAGCTTATCTAGAAAAGTAATATCTGATAATATATAATGCTCTGAAATCTCAGGGTTTATCCAAGCTCTGCATACTGGTGACTTAAAGTCACCTACCATTAAATAAAAATTGATCAGCCACTCCTATATCATGTCCTGATGTGTTCACTTATACATCATATCTGATTCAAGTTCAGATGAAATACTTCCAGACTCTGGGGACATTCATATCCTATGGGACATGGAGGTAGATGCAATAAATTCTGGTGACTGGCCAATATGTGAAAATCACATTTACATTTGCACTTCTATAATTGCAGTCCAAACCTGCCCAAATGTTGAAGGTTCATTGAAGTTATCTACCATCAAGTATAAAGCACTATGCCTTGGCTTCACTGATCTGATCAAGTCAGTCCCCTTTTACAGCTGCTATAGAAGTGCAGGTGTACTAAAAGCTAACATGATAGCAGAGAGCATGATAGCAAAGAATGTTTTAAGTTGATGTACATGTGTATCTGAAAGGAAAAATATGCTCTATTGACTCTGTTTCTGTGGATATCAAACACTGTGAAGATAGATTCCAACTATTATTTGATGATATTTTAAGTCTTTTACATCCCTTAAGAAAAAAAAAAAAGAAAACAAAACCAAAAACCCACACTAAAATTTGAGGAGGATGTGTATATGGGTATATCTAATTTACATTTTCAATAAGCAAGCCACCAAAGTAGACTTAATTATCAAAAGATGGTTACTTCTTCTGCCCTCCTCTCCTTCTCTGATATTATCATCCAGAAAGATCAATTATTTTGAGCATCCTGGAACTTGCAAAAGTAGAGAATCAAATCTTACAAACATATGAACATGCAGCATGATGTTTCCTGGTTTATGATCTAGGATAAAATCATGCATCTAATATTGCATATAGCACATTGATGTTATTAATTGTTCTATTTTAACAGTTCTATTTTGTTTTATGGTACTTCCAGAAGCCCTAGCTGACAAAGGAGGCTCACTGTGCAGCATGTTCTACAAAAAAGTGACACAAAACTTTCTGATGCCAGAAGGATTTGCACTTTAGGAGGTCAGAGAAAGGAGGAGAAGACAAGGACTGAAGTGATTTGCTCAAGATGACACATCAAGGTCTGAACCACTGAACTACAAGGCCACTTTCTAGGAGTCTCCCTCAGTTCCTAATGCAGCAGATTGGTAAAATATCTTTTCTGTTGTTCTTTAAATCAAGAGTAATAAATTCTTTATATTCTTTGTTGTGTTTCTGGACTGCCAAAATGTTCTAGTCAGAGAAAATAGATCAGAAATAAAGGGACAATATGTTTTATTGGAACAATTTAAGTATTGACAAGACATCACTCTAGCATGTGTTTAAAAGAACTATCACTCTAAGACTAGCCTGATTCTGTAGGGAAATATAGGAAAGAAGAATATTTTTTCTGTGGTCAATAAATCTAACACTAGTTAGTAAATTTAGAATCAGAACGTCAGTTGCTTGTGCTGTAGCATTAATTTACTTTTCATAAGGCTACATGGGAACTGCTTAAAAAAAAAATCAAACTTTAAAAAATCCTGTTGGTCGTTTTGCATCCTGCCTGAGCCACACACAATAGCAAATACTTACAATGAGAATAGCTCCACTGGAGCAATACTAATACATTTACCACAGCTCCCACTCTGTCATTATGCACAGGAGCCTGTGCTTATCCCTTTTTAAATTGGAGACTCTTTTAACCAGGAATCCCCAGGATGAAACTGAACCATTTTCCTCACAGCAAAACAAATCCTTCTCTGGTGAATTTTGTTATTGTTTATTGTTATAGTGTTTTATCAGCACTAAACTGTATGAAAGCTTCAATTAGTTCTTGACGAATGATCCCATAAAATCATGTAGTTTCATTTCCCCTGCCACCAGATATTTCACTGAGTGTTATTAAATGAAATATAATTGGGACGGGATTCAGGAAACTTGGAGTCTTCTTATTTTCCTTTTGGGCTTGAACATTAGAGTGTGCCTCAAATATTTCATTTTTTTAAAGGTAATGGCTTTTTCTTTTAAACTGCAAAATGCTCTGCAGTTCACTGTTGTTTAAGGCTGCCACACTATAAGCAGTTAACACAAGAGTAGGTAAATACAAGTATTATAGCCATTTTCTGCACAATTCTCCTCTGCCAGTAGCTTTTGCGTTACGAAGACTAAGTAAGTTTCACTGGAAAAAAACATTCCTCCCTTCCGTGAATAACCACATTGCATTTGTCTCTGATGTAACTCCATTGAATGCAACACAATTACAGTAAGAATAAATATAGCTATTTCTTACCACACATTTAAATTCCATTTTCTTATGAGTAATGTGCTGTATTTTGGAATAGGAAGTTTGCTTCAGCAGGACGCAGAGAACAAGTTTTTTCAACAATAATTAAAGCTTTTTAAAGGAGAGATTTAAATACACGACTGTTAATTTTGTCATTTTTCTTAGGCTTCACATCCAAACCCAGATTTCTCAGAGCAGAATCAGTGTCATCAGTGTCTGCATTCACATTTCTGAGATCTGGACTCATCTGTGGGGCTATGCTGCAATAAGACTCCCTGAGAACCTTTCCATTCTAAAAATAGTTCTCTCTCTTTTATCAGATTCTCCCACCTGGCCTAAATGCTAGCAGGAAAAGTTAGTAAAGGATCATCACATCTGGATGGAGGCATTAAGTGTCAGTTCTCATAATAGAAGGAAATTCCTCTGAGTAGTTAAAGTCTTTTTGCAGCCTGTCCAGAACTATTGAAGTATCCTTTGGCTTTTCTTTTCACTTTTTTTCTCACATGTTGCGAGTCGATTTACCTGATGGTGCTACTGAATATAGATGTTGCTGCATCTACCGGTGCTTCACAGCAAAATAGTTTGCTGGATGGGATAAATATGTTTATTGGTATCAGACCCAAATGCCACCCAGTGAAAAAGACAAGTATCAGACGATTATATCATCAAATAAGTGTAAAGATATTTATCATTTACTGCAAAAGATTTTTTTCCCTTTGTATGGTGGAAGTTGGGGCTGCCATCACGCATTATATTCTTGACGTACATTTTTGGATCACTTTAGAAGCAGGAAATCAAATCATAAAACATCTCTATACACAAGATACAAAAGTTTCAGGTTTTATAGTTCCATTAAAAACTGTAAGTCATACAGGTTTGTGAAAGAATTTTACTAATCTCAGTGCTCATGGTATATTTTCACAGCCCCTTGTGGTCAGAAAGAATTGTTCCTTCATGGTTGTATTACTGACTGATGAGACAAAAACCTGCAAAAAAACACCCTTCTGATTTGGGACTCGAGAACTGACTTCAGATTCTGACTTTAATGCAAGCACCTTCTGTCAGGCAAACCATTCTTCATCCCAGCCAAACAGGGCTCTTCTGCTTCCCAACAACCCGTGAGAGATCCACTCCTGCTTGAAGAAAATGCTCACATTCATAACTAGAAAGGTACCCAAGGACACTTTTGAACAGCCCAAGCCACTTCAGTATACCTCTCCTCCTGGACATCGCCTGACTTCCCTGGCGTTGACGAAAGGTAAGTCTGGGAATTGGTCATGACTTTAATGTCTACATTAGCTAGTCCTACCAATAAAATGCCAGAATACAAGGGGAGTGGGGAGAAACACAAAACCTTGAATATTTATTAGAGAAAGTGCCTCTTAAAAGAACATACCCAGCAATGGTACAAAAGAGATAAATGTGCTTCCTGACAGAGTGTTTGGACTCCCAGTTAACCAGCAGTATAAGTGCATAAATGTGCTCAGAGAATATTTCTTCACAACTCTCGAAGAATACTTTGAGTTCTAAAGATCAAAAGAGCTACATGAGCCAAGTGTTATTGGTGTATTATGTTGAGATCAGTTATAAATAAAAGAAGAAAAAGGAAAATAGTAGAGTAAAATTGTTTTCCTCTGTCATTCTTTTCTTTTTATCAATATTTGTTTTTAAACGTAAGAGAGTTCTACAGGGCTCTGGTTAAATAAGACCCTTTTTGTAATTATAAATGTACACATGTAAGAGTCTCTTTAAAGGAAAATAGTAGCCTACTGGGTATTCTGGAGAGAGGGCTTGTTCTCTTCCAAATTTTCACAGTGCTCTGGGAGTTAGTCCTCTGAGGGTGCATAGTGCTGGTGGGCTCCCACTTTAAAGAACTTCAGATTGCTGAGGGTGGTGTTTCCCCTTTGAAGACTGTTACATTTTTTAACAGATCCTCCTTTGAAGATATTCATATCTGTGGGGTTCTCCAAAAGAGTTGGGGGAAAAGTCCCCTGTTGATGCTATTTACCAGGTTAGAATTTCAAACCTGGGAAAAATAGCTGTTCCCTGAGAGGATGATGCTCTTTTTGAAGCAGTTCAGATGGTTTCAGTAGGCATTGTTTCTGAAGTTCTCATTGCTAGAAGGTGTCTGACTTTAAAACTTCACATCATACACAATGTCACAGCAATACTACGGAGAAAATAGCACTTTTTTTTTTAAGGAAATATGAAATACACTGCTCTGAAAGCTTTTTTGAAGATGCACATCCTGTTTGCTTGTTTGCTAAATGCATGGTTTGTGCTAAGTGTACGGATTGTGCTCGCTCTGTTACAATAATCTCAGCAGAAAGGTTCTTAACATGCAAAATCTCTGATAAACAATGATGTTTTGACAACTTAGGAAAAGGTCTGCTCTTTTAAACCATTGTGCTTATATTTGCCTGCTTCATACTTTGACTTGGGATGACCTGAACAGTCCTTTGGTGGAAGCAACATGTAAAGATTAATATTGTTAGGATACTCCTAATTAGAAGTGGTTTCCTAGAAAAGTCTTTTAAAACACATATCATTCCAAGAGAGGGATGATAGAAAGTAATAGAACAGTGAGGAGGCACATCGTGAATTTCTAAATGGAAGGAAGGAACAACATACAACCAAAATATTTTTTAAAAATATATATGTTTTGAAGGTCTGTCTGTAAAGCAACAGAAAAATGCTTTCTCCTCCATGGTATCTCTAACAAAAGAAGTTTGACCAAAGTAAACATAAAAAGCTATCTCTACTCATTTTAAAATGCCACACTTGTTACTACAAGAAGTCTACTGAAGTAATCTGTACCAAGGACATCAAGACAATCTTTCTACCAAGGTTGCTAGTATATGGATATAGCACAACTAGACCTTGATTAAACAGAGATAAAGGGCAAGTAGATGAAAAGCAAAAGTAAGCTGTTGGCTGTTGGAGGGAATTGAGCAGAACAGCAGCACTGATGGCTGGTCTTTCAGAAGACAAATGAGTGTTTGGCATTTCTGTCTTTTTGCTCAAGTAGGCTTCAGAGGGAAAGACTGAGGACAATAAGGCAAAACTTTTTTCTTGCTTAAAGACTGTCTACTCCTCAGAAGCATGTAGGTTATAAAAAACCTTAGTTTTTAAGATCTAATCTGAATGCATGTTGCGGCAAAGTGCACTGGCCTTTCAGCAATGAAGAGCTACGCTGTTTCTGTGAGAACTTGAATTGGATGCCAAGGAGTTTACTAATATCAAAGGAAATTTAAACAAATTTCACGGTTTTCTATAACTAACGGTGAGGTAGGCTTTGTAGCAATGTTCTGGTGTGGGTGCTCCAGTCAGTAGGTCCTGTCATATGTAAAGACATGAAAGTTCATGTACACACATACAGAAAGAACACTTAAACAACAAAGAACACTGACTTTCTTTGTATTTGACAGCTATAAGCTTATGTAGACATGCTGACGAGCTATTACTCTGGTGGGGTATTTGAGGCTAGAGAAGTATGATTCCTTGCCTTGAAATAAAAGAATACAGAGGAGAAAAGATTTGTAAATGGTTTCCTGAGTAACCTTGTGTATTTGTCAAGCAAATAACGTTAGATGGTGAACACACACAGGAAGGCCTAACAACAACAAAAAAAAAAGCATCCAGCAAAAGCATAGTATATACTGATTAATGGATGCTATAGATATCTTACTGTTCTGTCTGCTTGGTTAGCTTTGTTTCAAATCTGATACAGATCTCATACTGCAGAGCCGATCCTGAAATAGTCCGTGTTTCTTTAAATTCAGGCAATGCATCACTTTCTATTACCCTGTGTCACATCAGTCTATGCCTGTAAAGGATGAGTTATGTGGACATGAACCAGCATGAGGGCCCAGTTCAGACAAATCTGAGATTTCATGAGAAAATCAAATGTTCATATAGAGAAATTCTTTCTTTTTTATTACAGCACACATTGTTTATGTAGGAAAATTTAGAAAGGAAATTATTTGATGCCTTATCTGTTACAGTCCACTATGGGTTCTTCTTTTTTAGGACAGAGTCCTTGGAAAGTATTTTTCCAGTAGCCATTAAAGCTACACAACACCCAGCTTCTAATGGAAAAGAGAAACCATTTACCAAATTTTCTTTAGTTCTTAGCTCAAACCCCAGAAACAGATGATAGCAGCTTTATACAGTGACCTTGTTGGCATAGAAGAGTTGTATTACCATTTATACCAATATCCTTCAATATTATTCATGTGTTGCAAAAAGTCATTAAAGTGGGTGTGCTGACAACAGAGTTTAGTGGAAAAGAATCTCCTGGGCTGTGGACCACACTAATCTTTTGTGTTAGACCAGCATGTAGCTCAGCCCAAACATCCTTAGCATCAATGTAGCCTTATGTGTTACCACAAACACAGGTTTAGGCTACAGAACATCAACTAAGTCTCCAGAAAGTGAAACTACAGGCACAGACTGTCCAGCAGGATGGAGGCAAATGTCTCCAGGTTTCTACAGTGGAACTCCAGTACTGATAACAGGCAAGATAAGTAACATTACAGGCTCATAATACAAAATCTGGAAGGACTTTTCAGATTCTAATAATTTATAAACTCCTAGGAAACCTTCTGAAACCAGCGACTTCAAGATGACCAGCAAACATATGTCAAACCCTACAGCAAATTCACACACAACATCTCAGTGGAGAAAAGGGAGAGAAAGTAAAGGAAAAATGCAGTAAGGATGACTCCCCAACAGCCCTGCTGCTCCACTGAACAGTAAAGGCTGAGTTGGATGTGCAATGCAACCAATATTCCAACACTGTTTATCCCAGTAGTCATTCCTGGTTTGCTTTCTCATCTTGCCACAGGTTTGATTTTCCAGTAATGTTTTATGTGAGGTGAGCAGAACTGTATTTCCTGCAGCATAACCCCAGCATGGGAAGCATAACTGAACTGTTCACAACCTAAATGTGTCTCAAAGACCATTGCTGACCACCGCTGTGTTACACTGCAAACAAAACTGTAGTCTCTCTGTGTTGCAAGTTTACAGGGCTAAATTATTTAATGTTCACAAAATGCCCCAAGATTAGAAAGCACAAATCAGTGCAGTTCAAGGAGCAGAAAAAAGATGGACTGCTAGCCTCAAAAATGAGCCTCCTGCACACAAAGTGACTACTCTTTGGTATTATAAACAAGCATTTAAACAGCAAAAAGGATTGGCTTCTGCCCTTATTTTCCTAGGTAAAGCTGAAAATAGGACTGTAGAAACAAACTCTTCCAAAATGCCTCTACGTTGAAAGGCAAATGTGTACAAGGAGCATCAGCTAGACCAGAATTGATATCTTTTGGCTGTCGTTAACTGCACTGTTGGGCTTTCTAAAGAGATTCTTCAGTTTAAAAGTGTAAATTTTGTGTGAATCTCAATGTTAATATTTGCAAACATGGGAAAAATGGAAGCATTCTCCAAAAGGCTTTCTCCCTTCCCAGAAAATAAAAATTTGGACACCAACAACTCAAGCATTTGCATTTAAACATATATAAATGACCTTTCCAGGAATATCTCTTGGGACCAGTTTTTCTGGGGCTTTGCTTCGTATCAGTTTCGCTGCAAAGAGATCATGCTTTACAGTAAACACCTCTGACTGTTTCCTTCAGTTATACTGATTGTTATAATTTTGATAAATTATTTCACATGTATACATCTCACTACCCCAGGACAATGAGAAATAGAAGACACCAGTGTTTGCTGAAGGGTATTGCTGGGTACAGGTAGGTGATGCTTTGTGGCTAACTTTATGTTCCAAAACCCTGCAAGGAGCTGACAGCTTAGTCATATGTCAGGGTTACAGTATAAAAGGTACTTGGATTAATTTCTTAGATTTTTATCTGAAGCTGTCTTGACCCTGGGGGGGGGGGGGGATGGGAAGCTGGATCCTTTTAAATAGAAACTGTAAAATGATATAGCAGCACTATGTAGGATGTAAATCCCAGCCCACTCTTATAACAGAACTAGCAAACTTGCAGACTCATTCTCTTCTTTTGTCATGTTTTTCTTAACCAAGTAAATAGTAATAAAGAGTTTGGTGGCATTTAGCACTACCAAACACCATACATAATTTGACACCTAGCCAAACACTGCTGCCTCCTGAAGTGAAACTGGAAAACTGGATTCATGAGACACCCTCATCACCAGACCTTGCTTCTCTCCCACAGCTTGAGAGCCCACAGCCAGGGATGGGTGTTTAGAACAAACAAATGCATTTGGTGGAGTGGCAACAGCTCCACATGCATTTATCTGCTTTTCATTACTTTGTATCACACCCTCCAATTTTATTTACATTAGTTTTTATTTTAGATGAAATAAGGCTTCATTGATGCATCTTAACCACATTATTCAACACCCACCAACTCACTGACAATTGCACATCAATACATTTTAGTTAAGCATCTGTCTCCTCATTTGCTTCCTTGTCAAATTTGCAATTTATGTCTGCATAACTTTTCACTCTGTAGCTGCACTCTGCATGAAACAGGTAGAAAACACATAGCAAAATGCTACGCTTATTCTCCAGAGCAAATATGTAGTGCAAGTTCATGCTGTGAAGATCTGAAAAGTTCTTTAGGGTTACACATAGGTGTGAAAACCATTGTGATGTGCTGATGAAGCCATAGCCTTAGCTAAGCAGTAATTAAATCATTAAAAAGAGAAAAAAGAGCAACGTTAAGCCCTTCTATTCAGAAAGAAGGCTTTCATATCATTGAAAAGGGGGGTAGTTTTAAAAGAGAAATAGAGAAAATAAAATTTTATATTTTATTCTGAAGTAGAATATTTAATTGTTAAAACATCTTTCCTTTGTATCTCCCCAACTCACCCCCCTTCACTGCTCGTTTCCCAGAAGAAATCAGGCTTTTTCTCAAGTTTATATCAAGCAAAAAAATATTTTCTTGTGGCAGCTGAAAAGCTTACTATCAAAATCCTGAATATTTTATAGAAAATAATATTATATTTATTTTTAAGGGCATTCTACCTTCAACACAAATGCATCTTCACAACAAATCTATTGCGTTGTCCTGACATAGTTACTGCAAAGGTTTTTCCTTTGCTTTCCCAAGGGCCCAATTGATTTATCTGCCAGAAGCCTAAAGCCCCAAAATAAGATCGCTTTGAGTTTACAGAGGTCATTTTTCATTGTCTAAATAAAAATTTCTAAACAAAAATCTCTCATCCTGTTAACCGCAGGGTCCTTATCTCCCCAGAGGCCACAGAAACCTAAGAGAAGCCATTTCAATTCTTTTATGAAGAAAGATAAAAGCAAGTTTTCGATTAGAAAGCCAAGAAAAGCCTTCTTATTAAATGGTGGTAACAGTAACTAGTCGAAAAGGCAAAACCATTCAAGGAAGAAGAGAAAAGGGAAATCATTATGCATGAAGCAAACACTATACATGAGGCTGCCAAGGCAATCTGAGGCAGTGACATTCAGGAAGAGAAGGGAAGTTCACAAGCCTTTGTAACTAGTTATAGTTCATTCCCATCTATCTAAAAAACCTGTTTTATCAGGCATGTTTTCTTAATTGTGTGTCCATAGCTTTATCAACCAATATTAAATGCATGTTAGAGTAATTATGTATTCAGGCCCACTTTCTCTTGATCTGTCATCATTCAAAGCACTTACACAGGGTTTTGCTGGGTTTTGAGATGGCATGTGATTCCAGCCCTGGAATAGTAGATTCTGCAGTGTTAAACTAAAAGTGAAATTATTAGAAGCTACTTCATATTCCAAGTTATGATAAAGTGAGATAAACAGAGACATTAATGGTGATGCACTGGGAAATTATCCAGACCTGTGAAAGCAAAGATTTTTGGTGTTTGGAAAAATTCTCAGCATATATGGCTGAAATACCCTGTTAGTGTTTTCCTTTCTTCTTCCTACTTAAGAGAACGGAAACGAAACAGCATTTAGGACACTATATAATCCTTTAGGATGCCAGATGTAAATATCTAACCTACCATTTAAAATGCCATGTTGAAAAATCTACATACAATTTCTTGTGAGGGAAAAAAAAAGTCAAACGTAAAAAGAGGAAAGATACTGAGGGCTGTTTCCCCTTTATGAGGATAAGCATTCAGAACCCTCTGACTCTCACCATTTAAGATTTTCTTGTGCACTAAGAAGTTATATCACTAAATGTCTAGGTGAAATCCATACAGACACAAGGATGATATAGTCACATCCCTATCCTGCACTACAAAAATCCACACTTGGATTTACTTGTGGTTGTCACCAGTAAAACAAGCCAGCTAACACTGGCTGCAGTCATGGCATACTGATAAACAGCAGTTTTCCTTAATCACCTATATATATCCTGAAAACAATCTAGAAAATAACCTGAAGTGGATTTCTCCAGCCCTTCCCAGTTGTGGCCAGCACATCCTTGAATGTGATGCCTGTTTAAAATGTTGAGAACAGTTTTGCCTATCTGAGATGAAAACGGTGCTTCCCTGCCCTCACATACAATTCAACAGAACTAAAATGGAATAATATTTCTCTCTTTCCCTGCTCCCTTCCACTGCATACCTATGACAACAAGTCATTTTTGTGCCTTAAGTTTGTATTTTCAACTACATTTATGCTCTTGAACAGAAAAAGAAAAATTTGGTTTACCCAATTCAAATCAAGAAGAAAATCTTACGTTGCTAAAAGTGGCACATCTCTTTGACTTCAGTGAGGTCAGGATTTTACCTCTCAAATGCAGCTTTGTGATGTTAATAACTTTAGCAGACACAATTTAATTTATGCAGCCATCTTTTTTACCTGTATTCTACTTTTATGTGTTTCTATACTTACAATAGAGATATCCATCTCTAATTTTTTTATAAAGCTATAAAAATTAGATTCCAACTAAACCACAATTTGCCATGCTTACTTCATTACTTTTCATATTTAAATGTATCATTCTTGCAAAGAACAGTCCTACTGTTCAGCAAAGTCCTGATCAAACCCCTAGCACAGTCAGTGGAGCACCCCCTTTGACTGCAGAAGGAGCTGGATCAGGCCTTAAGCATGGGGCTCTTTAACATGTCTTCTTCTCATGTACTCGCCTAGTTGTTCAACTAGATGTAACTGAGGAATGTATAAGTGTTGCAGCTAGTGCACGTGTCTCATTTTGGAAAGTAGATTTCTGAAATTTGATTTTGTATGGAGAAAACATGTTGGCTCCCAAATGCACCTTGTGCAAGTGTAAATTATTTTTTAATATCTTTTTTTTTTTGATGCTGCTATTACTTCAAAGCTCTTTGAATCTCTTGCATCCCTTGTATATGTTTGGAATTTGAAAAGTTAAAGCTGGGTGGTTTAACGTTATAGAAATAGAAAATCTCACATTTATAATAGCAAGGACAACTAGCCATCAGAATAGCAACAAACACTGCCAAAACTAACATCAAGATTGATTGCCTTTCTGAAAGGTATAGCCCTACCAGTATGGAGTTACTGAATGTGAGGCAGGGATTAATACCAGGATGTCCATATGGGCTCTGCTAAATAGGAGGTCTGACAAGACAATCCAATAGCCCCTTCTGGCTTTAAAAACCCCTAAATCCATGAAACCCAGAACACTTTCTGTTGGAACACATTTGCTACAACTGCTGTGATTCACCCTCCTTGTTACTCTCTGGGGCTCCCTGCCAAACACAGGAAAATAAGGTTTTAAGCCCAGAAGGATTTCTACAGTAATACAAGATATTGATCCCTGTGTTGTTTTCAGCAGCAGCTTGTTTCTCTGTCCAGGTTCCTTAGAATCCCAGTGTGCCCAGCAGATTAATGCTGAGTAACTGCAAGACGTTATGAAAACATGGCACATATTTTACTATATGTTGTTCCATTATCCAGAAACAAGAGAGACATTGGTGTAGATTTGAGCCAGCGTTTATGAAAATCTGACTGTGTACTGAAATGCCAAAGGTAGCTTACAGCCAGTGGCATCTTTTCTGTAGCAATAGGCTAGACAGGGATGTTCCACCTTCTGAAGGCCATGAACTGAATGCAAGCATGGAAGATGGGACTGATACTTGGAAAACTACACCAACATGAAGAGACACATATCAGTGTGATGGGCATCTTAGAGCTACAGAAAACTGAGGAAAACTGAACTCTGTCATTTTCATAGAAAATGTTGTGCTCCTTTCTTCTTTCCTTGGGCCAGAGTCATTTATTTTTCAAGATACATCTCGGTCTCTTAGAGATCAAACTTATGTCCAACAATAACATAGCTCCTTACAACAACAAATGTTATATTACCCGTGGGCAATGACAGCATCGGAGGGATTTTAGCTGGTTTTTGTGTTTTGTTGTTTTTTGTTTGGTTTTTTTTTTAATCATTTGCAGGACTTTTTTCCCAATTTTTATTTTGAGTGCAGTTAAGTGTCCCACCAAATGAAGATTTCCTGAGCATCAGTAAACAGACTTATCCACAGTTACTCAGAGCTGTGTAGCTTGCTCCAGATCCTCTGTGGGTGGGACCAACACAAAATGAGTTGAAGATTACATTACTTCCAGACAAACCGCTCTTGCAGAGTTGTTACTATCTCGGAGGAACATAGTAATTTCCAGATATGGCAATTCCCAGCTGACAAGTTTGATCCACCCTTTTGAGCCATGAACACTCGTGGTTACCTTTCCTTACCCACAGCTGAAAGGCTTAGGAGCTCATCCACATTTGGAAAAGGTACTGCGAAGTACCACTGCAGAGACTCTCTGTGCTTTGTAGTCTGCAATGTCGCTCGCAGGGAATTGTCATAGAGGAGGCATGACAAAACTGCGCTCCCAGTCCTCCATGCAATATCTTTGCTTCAATCTGACAGAACACATACTGAAGTTGGGGCTGGGGGAGCCAGCTCTTAACACTTTAGCTCAGTGTTCAGCTAAAGGCTGCCTCTGGGTTTTCCAACAGCTGCAACAATTCGACTGAACTCCAGAAACTGACCCTGTAAGAGACAACCAGTGTACGCGTTACCAGAGCAAATGACGATTGTAGGCACTGGCCTATACGTATGCCTATCTTGCTATATGGGCAGAACACCAACCCACGGAAAGGAACTTCCTATTTTGCATATTTAAAAAATGTCTATACTATGACTTTTTACTGTTCTTTCAAGTTCTAGCCTTTAAAAAAGTCAAAAAAAAGAAAGGGTGGAGGAGGTTATGTTTGTTACAAAAATGCATTTCTCTGTGATACTGTGGCACTGTGCCTTTTTAATTCTTTTAATTTTCTTAGATGCTTGACCATCTCTTGCTCACATGTTCAGGATAAAACACACACCAGGCTTAGAGAGGACTTTCCTTTCTGGTCAGTTCAGGAGGAATCTGGAGCCATTTTTCCGCAGGAAGAGCTGGGGAGGATCAGATGACCCTCTCTCTGCCAATTGAAGTCTTTCCTAATACATTTCCACTCACAGACCTCAGGTGCTGGTTACATCCTGATCTCTCCTCCTCTCACCAGAGAAAATAGCAGTTGTGTCCCATGAGGAATTAACCTAACCAAAGTCCCTGGGCTGGGGATAATGTTTTACTGGTGCAACAGATACAGCTTGTGGTTTATAGGGTATCATCAGATGAGATAACTTGAATGCCTTATGAAACTATGCAACTTGTTGGTATTTAAAAATCATAGATATATTATCGAACATCTGTTACGCTACACATCATAACATTTATTGTAACATACCGTACAATATGCTGCAGTATGTTAGTGATAATAATAACTATGATAATTACACATACAAAAAAGGATGTGCGACTCAGAAGCATTAAGTATAACCAAAATATAAATCTCTCTGACAGTGTGTTCTCATCTATAATGTAAAACCCTACATGAAAGAAAAACACAAACAGCACAAGATATCTGAATTGCAGCTCTGATTGAGATCCAAACAAACTAAAGTTAGGTGTAAGGGCAGTGTGTACCCAGGACCATAAATAAATAAAAGGAAGCAAGAAAATAGCCTCTTTTTACATCCAGACAGTCCAGAGAATAATAATGTGCTAGTTTTTCAAATCCAAGTAGCTATTGAAGATTGTAATGATTTCAGTCTAAAAAGCAACGTTGGAAAGCCTCTTCAGAGATTGCAAGCTCCCACTGTGCAGAAACATTGTGTCACTGCACATGGGTGTAATGGAGACAGACAAAAGGAATACTTCAAGGAAAGACGTGGGGGAGCACTGGATGATGTACTCTCCCAGAAAACCTAGTTACAGTTTTACCAGTGACATAAAAAAGAAGGGGGGGGGGGGGGGGAAAGAAGGGTGGAGGAAGAGACAACCGGATGAAGGGGGAAATGGTCATTTCGTGCCCTAATCTGAAAACACTATCTCAAAAACCTGATTATATTACAAACAGAGAAGCTTAAGGCATCCTTCTCTATCATCAAAAATGGTACTATCAATTTTCTGTGAGAAAGTACCACAGCATAGTTCGAGGTTTTCCACACATCCTACAGTAACCTACCGTTCAGGTCTGATCTCTTCAGACTTCTCTATTGACCTTTCCATACAGAAAGAAATTGAGAAGCACCACAAGGGCTGTGTTAATTATTCTTAAACTTGTGTGCTTGCAGCATGTTTCACTCTGTATATTTAACTTGCCTTAACAAAAAAATCAGCATAGGTTGTTACACAAACAGAAGACACACTAATTAAGGTGAAATTACTCAGACTACTTCAGTTTATACAAAGATTTAAGCCTGGATTATCATTTAAAGATGGTAAACATTGTATAAAGCATCACTAGTAATTACATTTTATTTACTTCCAAGGGCTGAGCCTGTATAATATTTATGAGGTGGAGAAAAATACTGTACTTTCAGGAAATTATGTTTTCCAGGAACAAGTCATCAAGGCTTCTTGTTTTTTCTTAGGGAAACCAATCCACACAATAAAAACATTCAACCCCATGTTTTTAATTATGATATTGAGAAAAGTCTTGGTATTTATACTAGAGGTGATAAGGATGAAAACACAATTTTTACTTTTTTTTTTTTTTTTTAAATGCATCTACTTGTACAGGAGTTGAAGCATTGACTGAGAGAGGAGTGAAAGGAGAAACTCAGGATTCCTCTTTCCTATAGAAGGACATTCTTTATTCTGATAAATTCAAGTGACAAAGATTGAGCTCTAGGCAATGGTCAGGCACCTGGAAAAAATACATTAAGCACTTTCTTTTCATACTGGGTAGAGTCATTTCCAACTCTGATGTTTTACTGTTTTGAGTACAGTCAAAGCCTTTGTGTTTCTTGAAGCTTTTCAGTCAATACTTTTCTCAAGTAGGGTCCTACAGGAATGGAGATGTAATTTTAGAAATAGCCACCCAGAAGTTCCCAAGGGAGCCAGCCAGGTTATTGCTGATATCTTGATTCCCAAGCCCAGTGTTGACATTTTGCTCTTGACAAGTGTCAGCGACAAACCCTGACAGAGAGGAAAGTTCCTGGGCATCAGTTGGTCCCACAGGCAGTGGCTGGGATGGAGGGTGGAGAAGAACCTCTCTGTACATCTTTGCTGCTGAAGCATGAAAAGAACCAGCAATAATTATGACTGACGGACATTTGTTGAACATGAAAGGAAGGGGGGGGGGGGGATTTCTTCAAAGATCTTTTCAGCCCTTTGTCACTTCTAGCTTCTACTTCCTCTAAGGCATTTGCATCCATGTAGCAGTTCCCTTCACTTCTAAGTGTACTTCATTGAGAAGACCATGGTGCACAGCTCAGCAATAATAATGCATCCAGGCTGCATGCAAAATATCACTTACAAAAGATGCTAGAAATTCTAACTAGAACAAGAAAAACAGAAGAAACAATCCTGTGCAAACAAATATAGTGCAGTCATAG
Source organism: Pezoporus occidentalis (assembly GCF_034315485.1). Taxonomy (NCBI): domain Eukaryota; kingdom Metazoa; phylum Chordata; class Aves; order Psittaciformes; family Psittacidae; genus Pezoporus; species Pezoporus occidentalis. The sequence goes on along the minus strand of NW_026913103.1, from coordinate 13,961,823 downwards.
TTCCCCGGTGTGCTGGGTTCAGCAGTAGCAGTCATTTTTCTCCTTCTTAGTAGCTGGTGCAGCACTGTGGTTTTGACTTTCAGCCTGGGAAAAACACTGATAACACCGATGTTTTTAGTTGCTGCTCAGTAATGTTTAGTCTGGCCAAGGACTTTCTGAGTCTCATGCTCTGCCAGGGAGGAGGGGAAGCCGGGAGGAAGCAGAGACAGGACACCTGACCCAAACTAGCCAAAGGGGTATTCCATACCACAGCACATCATGCCCACTATTTAAACTGGGGGCAGCTCCTCGGAAGGGCCAGATTGCTGCTCGGGTCAGGCTGGGTATCGGTCGGCAGGTGGTGAGCAGTTGTAATCTCTCCCTTTGTTATTTCCTTTATCATTGTTATTATTGGTGGTAGCAGTAGTGATTTGTGTTATACCTTAGTTACTAAACTGTTCTTATCTCAACCTGTGGGAGTTGCATTCTTTTGATTCTCCTCTCCGTCCCTCCGGGAGCTGGGGGAAGAAGAAGAAGGGGGAGAAAGCGAGCGTCTGCATGCTTCTGAGTTACCGGCTTGGCTTAAACCACAACACCCAGTAACGCATATATGTGAAAATCTTCAGGTGCAGAAATATTCCTTTTCAAACCCATGCTAAAACTGGAAGCTCTCTGGTGATTGAGAGCTTTCACTTTCTTGCTTGATGTTTGTTCTACACAAAAAGAGAGCCCAGCCTTTCAAACACTTTTGCCCTTAAGTATTTTAACAAATACCCAGCTGGGTGCAGAACTCAGGGCAATCACCAAATTTATCACGACTTTTAAGATCAGATATCTCTATCCTAACTGTAACTAGGATTTTTTCTTGGCTGTAGGCTCTAATAATCACTATAAAATTTGGTGCATAAGTAAATAATTGCAATCCTAACAATATTAGGAGATCTAAGATATAAAGCATAAAGGAATCCATTCTAGTAATGTATGTTTTACTTCATTTTCTTAGGATTCAAAAATAAATAAAAAGATGAGGAAAGCGGAAAGAAAAACATTAAAAAATAGCAGGATGCTGCTGCCACTGATGTCTATGGCAACTGGCAGAAATCCCATGCATTTTAATGGCAGTAAGATTTTCAATTTTTAGAACTTGTGCCCTACATATCTTTCGCCTTCAGCTCTTCTCGACAGCATTGACTACATGATGTTCTGAAATATGAACCTCCAAAATACAGTCTTGGCCTGTTGGAAAGGTTTACTTTTTTTTTTTTTTTTTTAATTTAACTTGTGCTCAGATTTCAAACATGGGCATAGGAATTATATTTTTATTTTACTACATAAGGGACTGAACAAGTCTTGATGCTGACAGAACACTTTATGTGATATTTAGCAACAAAGAAGGAAACTCTGCCAGCCCAGAATTCACAGGAGCAGGAGTTGGCTAAATTCATGGCATGGTGTGGGAAAATTACCTCAACACTGTCTACTTCTGCTGATTTTTCCTTATGCTGACACTTCTGATGCCCTGAAAGTTGCTGTGCTCACATCCTCTGCTGCTGGTGTCAAAGAACACTTTCAGTCTTCACATGCCAAGATGAGGAAAACCTACTGCAACGCCCAAAAGACTTAACTCCTGTCAAATATATTCATTTAACACAGGAATTCTGGTCTATGGTTCTTAAGCCTTAAAGTGATGGCATGAAGGAGGAAGGAAGAAAAAAACAAGCAGTAACTTCTTTAAAACAAAATCTTCTATTAACAGGTAGAGCCACTCCAGTCCATTGTAGGAGACAGAGACAAAAAAGTGTTAGCTGCAAATGCAGAATTAGATTTTCAAATTAGTACTGTAGACAAAGGATCGTACGCACTCCTATTGAAAAATAGGAAAAATATTTCCCCCATGTAAAAAGAGCCTACTTGATCATACTTTTGAAGATAAAGTTCTTCTTGTGTCCAGACCACTGTCATCAATTGCGTTACTTTCAGACATTAGTGAGGATTTAGAATTGTTAAGTTCTGCATGAAGAAACATATAAAATAAATTTGATCAGCAATTCTGGGTGCAGGCTTGTTGTGGTTTAAACCCATCCCATAAATCAGCACCATGCAGCAGCTCGCTTACCCTCCCACCTTTTCCCTCCCCAGGCGGCATGGGGAGGAGAATCAAAGACATGAAAAACCCATGGGTTGAGATGAGAACAGTTTAAAAGCTGAAGTACAATATAATACTACTAATGATAACAATAATGGGGGAAAAAACAAGGGGATACAATAAAATAAAAGGGGAAAGGTTAAAAAACCCAATAAATACAAGTGATGAACCACAAAAGGAAAATGACGGGCAGGCAGCAGCCCTCGAACACCTCCCCTACCTACTTCATGTAATTGGTCAAAAGGAGAATGTCAAGAAATGGGATGTGCAAGAAAAAACCTAGCAACATCTGCAAGGCAGGTGAGATTATCTCTCTGTCTAGCCCAGGAAGTGTCATCTGAAGGTTTGCATGTACTTGAGTGCTCATGCTGGAGAAAAGTGGACCAGCTGGAGCACAGTGGAAAATCGTCATCCTGCAAGAAAAGCCTGAAGGAACCGGGCATATTTAACCTTTAACCAATGAAAATGAAAGGAGGCATTTGTGCACTGGCTGCAGTATGGAAGAGAATAAGCTATTTAACAGGCCCATTTTGGGTGAAAGAGGAAACAACAGATTCAAATTTATGCAAGGAAAAGTAGTTGTAATGAAGCACTGGACTACATACCGTGGGCAACAATGAAATTTCACCCAGCGAGGGTCTTTCAGAGCACTTAGGACAAACATGAATGACATAGGTATACTTTGATCCTGCACTGGAACCATAAAATTTGGAATCAGAACAAAAAACAAATAAAAACCAAACAGACAAAAAAAAAAAAGTAAAAAGTCACTTTGAGCTTTTTTATTTTTCAATCATTTATTCTTAGGGTGAAACACAGAAAAGTTTTCAATGGTGAGGATGGACAGAGGGACCTGTTTCTCTCTCTCCCATTCCTGCCCCTTCCCCCTTCTTATCCATTTTCTTTCCCATAAATTATCCTAGAAAAGGAACCATTCCTTTCCAAAACAACATAAAGTTCAGGTAAACTAAGAAGTGGGTCTGAATTGCACTTGCTATCGCAAGAACAAGACTTTACAAATACGATTTTAATTTTTGTAAAATATCTCCATTTTTAGACATCTGCCAATAAAAGCGTAAACAGAAACTTCTGATTTTTTTTTCCCCACACTTCACTGTCAGAACAGTGCAACCAAGTAGCTGGTAGAAAAGAGAACTTTCTGGGGATTGCCATTAAAGTCAGGATACACTCACAGCTTTTCTATTTGCTTGGAGACTATCAGTATTTCCCAAATAGCCAGAGAAATAATTTTATGAGGAGTGAAGGTGTTTCTACTGGAAAAGGATTATCCAGAACACATCACAAACTTTTTTATTAATCCTAAGATTCACAGTAAACTTGCAGGAACTTTTGAAACATATCATGAGAAGATACAATGAGAAGTGTAAGAGGAAAAGACAAGAAAATTAATAAAGACAGACTCAGAATATATTCTGGAAGTATGCAACTGTTTGAAATCTCCAAGACAAAGCATCTGAGATTTGAGTCAATTGCAAGGTAGATTTATAGAGCAGATGTAAAATCAAACGCTAAGATACACTTGTCATACTTCTCACTAAAACATAAACTTCCCGTTTAGACCACAATCACAATTTAATACATGAGTTGAAGACACACAGAACAAGCATGATCCTTATGAGGGATTGTGCAGCTGACTTTTGCCCATCTTGCATTTCACAGTACTTCAGTATGTTTGGTTTTCAGTACATTCTTTACAATACAGCAAAGGGAGTCAGTACGGAAAAAAGAATGCAACATTTCTTGGTATCATCTGTTTACCTAACACAGAACTGGAAATATTTTGAAGGTAACAAAAATTCAGAGAGAGCAGAGTCTGGCCACCATTTAGGCACTAGCTATATTTGTTGATTCTTTATTTCATTAGGAATCTCAGTCTCCAGATCCTGCCTGTGTGCACAATACGGTCTTGAGCTTCTCCTGTGCTATGCTGCTGTTCTGAGGGGTTTTTCTCCTTCTCTTGTATTTGTTCTGCAATACTGAAGCATTTTTTAAAATACAGAAAAGAGCACACAAACATCCAACTAAGCCCAAAAAATCAAGCATGGCACAGTAGGAAAAGAAAGCTTCTGGGGAGAGAAAGCAAAGCTGTGTGACAGATGGAATAGTCTCAATGGATGAATGGTACTACTACAAATAAGTAGCAGGCAGCCAGAGGGAATCAAATAATGATTATAGAAGAAAAATGAGGGTTAAAAACATGGGGTAAAAAACCTTCGGCACTGGCAGAAAATTCTAGAGTAGCAACATACAATTTTTTTTTTGTTTTTTTTTTTTAAGGAAGATTTCATTATATGCTTCCCACAAACAGGGAAATCGGTAAAGGCAAAGAAGCTAGACAGCTGACAAGTGAGCCAGTGTGGACAGTATAAAAAGCTCAACATCTCCTTGGAGAGGAAGGAATGTACTCGAGGATTTGGTCTGGCATGCCCCCAAACCTGAACAGATTACTTTCTGACAATCAATACCTGTAACCACCAGAGGCCTGTTGCAGAGTTTAAAAAAAAATAAACAAAAGAAGAAAAAATTCCACTTCAAAGAGACCTGGTCCCAAGCTCACATTTTATTTTTGCCACTTGGTGCTGAGGCAAGAGCTTTGGACAAGGCTCGTTTTTCATCTCTTTATAGGGCTGTGGATTGAATATGAAGTGTCGCTGCATGTTCTCAGGGCTTTGCTCCATCAGTTTCCTGTCCCAGAGAGGAACATGTTCCAGATCACATTTGTCCCCTTTGACCAGATCTTTCATAACAGCCTGATTAATATCTCCTTTAATACCATGACTCTTTATCCACCTGTAAAGGTAAAAAAAGAAAATACCTATGTTTTCTTCATTTAAGTCCCTTTTTTTCTTTGGAGAGAGACAGAAAAGCCAAAAAGGTTCCTTGTTTTATTTGAAATGCCACTGATCAAGTGTTATATCCAAATACAGCTGTGCTATTTCACAAAAGAACAGTAGACACATTTTCATATACTGTAGTATACCTCAATAGAAATTAAACCTAAGATTTTTCCCCATAATATAATGACAAAAAGATGTTAAAAAAATGCTTTTAGATATTATTATGGGTACAAAGCAATAATTCATACAGGTTTCTGCAGTCACAGAGACTTCTGTACAATGTGATGTCTCCTGTTACAATTCTCCTTTTTTCTCTCACACATTTTAGCTTCATTTTCTTTTGTCTTTCTCTCATTCATTTTTCAAATACTGAAAGGCAGTGCACACTTTCCACGAAGAGCTGATATGATTTATTTTTTTGCCAGTCTAAAGCATGTTGCTGAAAATGACCTATCTGAATAAGGAAAAACAAGACACAGAGGATCAGAAAATCTAAGCAGCTTTTTAAGGAAACAGCCAAAAAGAAAAAAAAAATAGAAAAACCCACAACAAAATAAAGCAAACCCAAAGAAAGAATGAACTGTATTATTAATAGCAAACTCCAGGATGATGGATGAAAAGAACAACAATATCCTTTAATCATAAAGCACTAACATTCCAGCAGTGCTGGTAAGTGAGTAGAGCAGTGAAACCATTTGAGACTTAAACAGATGGATTAGGAAAGGTTCCACTATGGGTTCCTGGACAGATTTCAAACCAGTAGCCTGATTAACTAATGCACAAAAAGCAAGTGATTCTTCTAATCAATAAGCTTTTATGTAAGCATATTCAAGTTATAATATTTAAACACAGCAGACAAGCGGGGAATCAGGAATTCCTCATGCTGCACTAACAAAGCAGTAAGTTTTACTTGAATCTGGAGATCTCTTTTTTTTTTTTCCCCAGTAACTCTCACAGGGGTCTTATAGCTAATGTTTTCACCACATATTCATCAATATATTAACAGCTCCTGAAGGTTTTGTGAAAATGATGTTCCAAGTCAAAAAGCTGTTATTTTTTTAGATAGTGTTTTAGGGAGAAGTTAACTAGATTTTCAAAGGATGGAAACTACACATGAAAACTAATCATTGATTGACTTTCTTAGTGAGCACAATTTCCACAAGTAATTAGAGAGGGAGTACAATAAAAACCCCAGGTCACAGGGGTTCATACCCTTCAGCATAAATAACATATTTTTCCTAAGTATTTTTCCATGTAAAATGGTGACGACTTTATATAGATATTTTTATATATCTTTATTTAAAAATATCTTTTAAAATCATTTAAAGAAGGTTACAATTTTTAAGGAATTATTTCTGAGTGCTTAGAATTGCAGACATAGATATGATATTTTATAAAGTTTGCTAAAACTGACCCAAAATAAATCTTTATATGACATTATAAGGTCTATTTTTTGTAATATTGCAGGGATGGGGTAAATTTCAGACACCTGTATGATACTTGGACTTCTGGACCATGCTCTCTAGTACTCCATTAATGCCAGAATCAAGAGAGATGCAGATCTATACTGATTAACTATCTAGATTTCCCTTTCCAGCTGAGATCTGGCTACAAGATACTTGACCTTAAGCCTGACACTTACCAAGACAGGAATTTTGCTTCTTTTGCATCAAGTAATACTCTTTAGGAAACACTTCTATAACAGTTACGAATTTTCACATTTCTGAGTCATTATGAGGTTTTCAGAAGTAGCCCAAGTGAGACAAACAAGCAGAAGACATAGTCAGAAGGTACATAGTGAAAACACTTTATTATATGACTTTGTGATATCACAGGATTCTTTGTGGCTGTCACCAAATTGAATCACCTGTTTAAAAAAAAGAGAAAACGGAAAAATACATTTAACTTACACAAACCAGAACCAGCAGAGAATCACGGGAGTATGCATGGAATATGAGTCTCTGCTTAGCTTAGGTAACACATAAACCCAAATGGAGTTTCAAGCGATTAATAAGGAAAATGATTAGTTCAGGATCAACACACACATTTGAAGAATACATCCTTAGAGCCTCATAACTCAGCCAGACCAAAACAGCTTTTAACAGGACTAATGAAAGACACACCCGGAATTTATGGACTATGCTGCTACCAGATTTGCATACTTTCCATGCTGCACAGTTGCTCTCAGGTTACAAAAAAATTTTCATAAGGAAATTTCTATCAACATTTTTTTTTTTTAATTACCAAGGAAATTAATCAGATTTTCTTCAAGGTTCATGTCATTTTCAGCCAAAAAAAAAGAAACCCTAATATTTGATGAAGTAAGAAAGAACTTTCTGGGTTTTTAAGACATTGCAGAATCAAATGTCTCTTATATAAACGTCCTGCTTTTTGCCAGTGTACAAAGTAGTCATTACATGTGTAGTATTTGTCACTGGTTTCTTGCCTGCTAGAGACCAGTTTGTAATTGCCTGATGTGAGCCTTCCAGTATCTGAAGGGGGCCTACAAGGATGCTGGGGAGGGACTCTTCATTAGGTACTGTCGTGATAGGACAAGGGGTAACAAGTTAAAACTTAAACAGGGGAAGTTTAGATTGGATATAAGGAAGAAGTTCTTTCCTGTTAGGGTGGTGAGGCACTGGAATGGGTTGCCCAAGGAAGTTGTGAATGCTCCATCCTTGGCAGTATTCAAGGCCAGGTTGGATGGAGTCTTGGGTGGCATGGTTTAGTGTGAGGTGTCCCTGCCCATGGCAGAGGGGTTGGAACGAGATGATCTTAAGGCCCTTTCCAACCCTAACTATTCTATGATTCTATGTCTCAAGGGCTTCACACTGGCCTGGAGTATTAGACTGCTGTGGTTCTGGGACTGCACCTCTTTCCATCAAGGAGTTTGGTTTCCACAACCTAGAGTTACTGGCTTTCCTGGGTCATCTTTAAATTGCTCTGCTGAGTCCAGCTTAGTACCTGTGTAGGTCTGAATATATGTATATATTTGCCTTGAGGTTTGTAATGGAAATGTTCTTCATAAATTGAAAAAGCATAGTAGGGTACAAAATGCCTACAGCCCCAAAACAGTAATAAGTCTTTTAGTCTACTACAAGAACAGTGTCTTTCAGTCCCTGGGGTATGAACCTCACAGGATGAAATGTCATGGTCAGAGTGACTAAGCAGTTTACAAAAGAATATAGTAAACTGATAGTATTTGATAAAAACCTTTCAAGGTAGCAAAGACTGATCCTTCTGGGTTTCTGAAAGGGTTCTTTACCTTTCTCAGACTAAACCTGTCTATGTTCCAGTTTTAACTCCAAAGTCTTTCTTCTTTTTCTCTTCCCTCGTTGGAACTTCAGACTCAGGCCAGGTTTTCACTAACTCAATCCCAACCATCAGCATATGCAGCATGTAGCGTTTGGAGCAATGGAAGCATAAATTCTCTCTGCTTTTTCTAGTTATTCAAATTCTGTGACATTTTGTGACGATCTGAGGGCATGTTTACAAGCAGTAAAAATACACTGATGTCATGAATAGACTACAACCCAGATGCTATGATTCAACTTCAACTGCCAATTACTGCTATTTTGAATACAAACAAGTTTGAAAGTAAAAGCATTAAATTAAGAACAGAAAATATATTACACAGAATATTTTGAAGCATTATCCTATTTCTATTTTAAGTGTCACTATGGATTCCAACAAAGGAAAAGTTTTCTTACCCACAATTAAAACAGTAAATAGTATCATTCTCTGTGTAGCTCCTAGGAGTTCAGTCCCCCACAGTTAGCTGTGGAATGCTTCACACTGCTACAGTAGGGCAGTTCAACGTTTCAACCTCTTACTGTAAAAATTAACCTGTTTTTTCTAATGCATTTTGAACTCTATTCACAGAAGCCCACATTGCATGAAATTCACAGGCTCCCACAGAGACAAAATAGTTCTCTCTTTTGGTGCACCACTGAGGAATGATAAAAATAGTTGAACATATGAGGAAAAAAAAAAGATAAATTCCCTTTGGGGACCAGAGTGTCTTTGTCTCACAAGAAAGAAGAAAATAGATATGTGTATATTTGTACAACTACATAAAATTTCTGTGTACTATACTAAGTAGTTAAATAGTCTACATTCTGGAGTACACTGAATCTCAAACCTACCTAATTATACTTCCTGTCTATTCCACATGTAGAAGAACAGTGCATTAATTTCATTTGCTGAGTAACTAATAGCAGTTGTTACTTCCATTTACTGTGAAAACAAATACCAGCATGTGTAAGAAGCATATAATTTTGTGTGATATATAGACATATGAGCATGTATCTAAATGCGTATGCACTTCAATGCAGCTGTATGTGTTCGCTGCAAAGAAAAAAAATTCATCATTGCCATCTTTATCTTGTTATCTGACTTCACCAGGTGGTTTAGCTGGGTGGAGTCCTACATCAGTGGTATAATGCTTACATAGAAAGGTTGGAAGTTACTTGAACCTGAAACAACAGCAGGACAAGGTTTTTCATTAAATCCTTGATAATTAACCCTAAAATGACACCGGTGACCTTGGAGACAGAACTAGGAGTTTACTTCACCAGGACTATAAAAATACTGTTACAGTCCTGATGTGCATATATATGCAGATCTCAACCTTTTGCTCTGTTCTACTGTGTTCTGAGTTATTTTTAGGAACAGTTTTAAGATGTTGCAGCAGTAAGACCAGATATAGTACATTTCATCTTAAACCATACCTGTATACTTGAATATATGGGAGAGGCATTGAGTGACACTTTTAAAACAGCACAACAAACTTATCTGAAGTTAAATAAAGGATATGTATCTTCATTACTGGATGTGGTGAATTTCTTTTTTGAATGGTGTGTGCTTTAACAGCACTCTATTCCTGCCTATATGCCTTTGAGTGAAAGCAGTTTTATTAGATGTTTCAGCAGCCTTCAGATTATATCCCATAAACAAACAAGACATAACTTGGTGCCAAAACATTTGTATGGGTGCTGAACAACCATCATTAAAGCAGTCAACATTAAGCATTCAGAAATGATTAACACTCAGAAGCATTTAGGTAGATACAGACTTTCCATTGTCTAAAACAGAAAAGAAGTTTTATTACTGGTTTTCATCTGCCTACAGGTTTGGTTTTGTTTTGTTGTTTGGTGGGTAATTTTTTTTCTGTTTAATGAAAGTACTGTGCTTATACACACTTACGCTTGAAAAAAGAATATTCGAATACTTGGGATTGGAATGCTGAAGAGTTCTTAAACCATTGGTATTAAATATTACCCTGAATTAAGGATAAATATAAATGACAACCCAAGTTAGATACTACATCAATATGTAGCACTCATTTTAGTATATGCATCTTATATATGAGAGTAATCATGGCTTTGTCCATGCAGACGTTCTCGTAGCAAATGGAAGTGAACACTGTGCTGCGATGAGATATGTAGGCTATATCATGGTGAAAGACTGTAAGGTTTAGCCACTTGATGCATTTGCAGGTGTGAAACATCTCAAAGGCTCCATTCTGATTAGGTAAATCTTAAATTCTACGACAAGCATTAACATGCCCTGTGCAGGATTGAGTGTTGAACACGCAAAGATATTTATAAATTCCACTTCATGCTCTTAATATTAGGGTAATCAGTTTGCTCTTTCCTTTTCATTTGTCATATTTATTTCATGTAGCTCAAGAGATTGCTATTTCAAAGTACCCCTGTTTCCTTGGCTTAAGGAAAAAAGGAAATTATGCTTTCTACTCACAGAAAATTTGTTCCCTGGCCGCTGAGTTCACTAGAATCTCGAAATCATGAGGCCCAAGGCAACAGAGGGCCAAGGATGATTTTTGTTTCTTTGCTTATTTTTTCTATAAGCTTCTGCGTTTCATAATTTTTTTTTTTTTCATTTTTGCACCAAGATCAACCATAATTCAGAGAACAGATTTTTAATAATACGTCTAGGATTTAGCCGCTTCTGTAGCCAACAGTCCAATGTCCAACAGAAGAACGTGCTAGGCATGGCCTCTGCCCTTGACCCCCCAGGCCTTATCAGCCCTTCACCTCCTTTCACACCTACCAGTTAAAGACAACCTAGGGCAAAAGCGCACAACACTTCTCAAACCACAGCATTTGCTACAAGATGCCTTCACTCTGTCTCGGCGCTCCACTTTTCTGCATCTTAATCTGATCCTTCTAAAAAGAGTCTAGGGTTACTCAAGTATGAATGACATTCCTAATCCACAGCAGGCAGGGCTGAACCATAGCGCAAGGTTTCGCTTATCCTTTAGTTCAGAAATGAAGCTTGGTACCTCTCTCAGAAGAGCCTGTTCTTTATCTAGGCCATCAAGTCAGCCACAAACCCATGCAAGTTAATTGGAAGCATTAAACTGAGAAGGATTCTTAATCAAGCCATGACTGCTATTAGCAACTGAGCACTGGGGGGAAAGGTGGATAATATTTTTTTTACTATACATAATGATTGTCTTAAATGTGCACATTAGACAAATCCTCAAACAGGGCATGGGGTCACCCAAAATCCTGCTCTGAGGTTCAGCAGTTGCACAAATACACACAGAGCTTACGTGAACCAGAAAAATGAAACCTGTCCAAGATCCTAAAAGCTCCCAAACCGACAGGCAGCTTTAATGTGAGCAACTGTAAGATGATTTATTTTTTCAGATCAAATACACAAAGTTCTGGATGTAATTCTGTTAAGCAGTTTTACATCTTGCCACTAGGACTTTTTTTTTTCCCTCTGTGTTAAGCTTTAATATCCTTTCAAATGCATTAATGTGTCCCTGGAACAGACGCTTAGAGACTCCTGCATGCTCTGAATATTTCCACTTTAAAACCAGCTTTCAATACTTACGGAGACTTTATGTACCACCTCTCTGGCACCAGAGCTTGTAAAACACTAAGGGAAAATGGCTCCTTGCCCAAAAACACGTCCAACAAGCAAAATCTTGCTTCAGATCACCCCACAGTTAGAAAAAAAGAAGAAAAGTGGGACCATATAAACCATCTCTTTTATATATATGCAAATATTTGCTTCCCTTTCTGTTGGTTCACATCTCAGGGGCTTGCCTTTGAATTTCAGGTGTGAACAGTTCCTGTATGCCAAGAAGCTGGGCATAAGCTTCCACTAGTTTCTTTCAAAAAGCCTTGTGTCCGTGATACTATAGGGCAGCCCAATTTAATGCTAGGAGTTCATGCATTTAGAAGGATAAATTTCAGCAAACAAGATATGATTTTTATCAAAAGGTTCAATATGCAACATTTGAGTTTCAAGTCTGAGAATAAGGCTGGATCCTAACAAGTCTTGTGTACTTCCATTTTTACTGCAAAGAATTTGCACGTGAGATATCTAATTAAGACTGCATGTTACTACCCTACAACCACTCACAGCAGTGTAGCAGGGCTGCAAAGAAATTTCACTGCAATGTTACTACTTCAAAAACAATTTGATTTGAAATTTGATTCACTGGACATGTCTCAAGGCTTAATTGAGTATCTTTGGTTAGCTACGCAGGGGCTTTTCAATGGGGTTCTATCATCTTGTAAAGACACACTAGAAGAAAGTCTGGAAAATTAGTCCTGGGTACAATAGCAAATCTCTACTAGTCTGACCGCACTGCTGCACTAGCATGCAAGTACAGCATTATCCCATTCTCTGCATGGTTCTCAGAACCACTTCCAAAATGAGCTCGCTCTTTTCCTACCAGCACTGGAGCTTCTTGGTAAATTCCTTTTACAGACATATTGACATTCATGCTTTTAAAATAATAACATTATAGACACTCCAGATAATGAAATAGAGTTCATGGTGAAACACTACTGACCATCTACTTACTTGTGGGTCTGAGGAGGACTTTGCACAGAAGATAGCAAAATGGAAAAGCAATGGGCCAGGAGAATGTGAGGAGTAATATGTTACGCAATACTGACGAAATTCAATGGGGAATTCTGTAGTTTGATGAAAACAAACAATAAAGCTAGTAATAACAAACAAAATGGTAGTAGTATAAATAAACCATTGAAACACCTCAGCATGCAGTGTAAAGTGCAATAAATGCATGTTATCCTCTTAAGCTGGAAAGTCCTCCCACCTCCCCCCCCCAAAAAAAAAGTCTGCATGCACAGACTAGTCTGAGTTAGGAAATCTGTTTTTCCTGAGGCTAAGAAAACTTTCCAACATGTTTTGACAGACCATACAATAACATGCATCTAAACATGCACTAGAACACCCAGCACAAAAGAACAAAGAGGAGAAATTAGAGATGTGCATGCAGTTGCAGGATAGGAATTTACTAGGATCATATAGATGCTTTGGGATAGCTTGCACAATTGCAGTGTTGCAATGGATGGTTCCCAGCTCTTCAGGAAGTACTGGCCAGGATAGCAAGGAGGGGGATTTCCCTGAATGCGAGCAGGGATGCATGGAGCAATGCCTAGGGATGACTGATGACCCAGATGAGACTTTATGGATCAGAATTAGAGTATGGCATACTCACGTAGGACCAACAGTATCACACAGTATCACAGTATGCTAGAGATTGGAAGGGACCTCGAAAGATCATCTAGTCCAATCCTCCTGCCAGCGCAGGAACACCTAGATAAGGTTACACAGGAATGTGTCCAGGCGGGTTTTGAATGTCTCCAGGGAAGGAGACTCCACAACCTCCCTGGGCAGCCTGTTCCAGTGTTCCGTCACCCTCACTGAGAAGAAGTTTCTTCTCAAGTTTAAGTGGAACCTCTTGTGTTCCAGTTTGTACCCATTACCCCTTGTCCTATCATTGTTTGCCACTGAGTAGAGCCTGGCTCCATCCTCGTGACACTCCCCCTTTATATATTTATAGACATTTATAAGGTCACCCCTCAGTCTCCTCCAAACTATAGAGACCCAGCTCCCTCAGTCTTTCCTCATAAGGCAGATGCTCCACTCCCTTAATCATCTTAGTCGCCCTTCGCTGGACTCTCTCCAGCAGGTCCCTGTCCTTCTTGAACTGAGGGGCCCAGAACTGGACACAATATTCCAGATGGGGTCTCACCAGGGCAGAGTAGAGGGGAAGGAGGACCTCTCTCGACCTACTAACCACCCCCCTTCTAATACACCCCAGGATGCCATTGGCCTTCTTAGCCACAAGGGCACAGTGTTGGCTCATGGTCATCCTGTCGTCCACTAGGACCCCCAGGTCCCTCTCCCCTACACTGCTCTCTAACAGGTCGTTTCCCAACCTATACTGGAACCTGGGGTTGTTCCTGCCCAGATGCAGGACTCTACACTTTCCCTTGTTATATTTCATCAAGTTATTCCCTGCCCAACTCTCCAGCCTGTCCAGGTCTCGCTGGATGGCAGCACAGCCTTCTGGCGTGTCAGCCACTCCTCCCAGCTTAGTGTCATCAGCAAACTTGCTGATAGTACACTCAATTCCCTCATCTAAATCATTGATGAATATATTAAATAATACCGGTCCCAGTACTGACCCTTGAGGCACTCCACTAGTTACAGGCCTCCAACTAGACTCCGCCCCATAGACTACAACTCTCTGGCTTCTCTCCTTCAGCCACTTCACAGTCCACCTCACTACCTGATCATCCAGATGACATGTGTAATGTAGTGAGCATCTGCTACAGACAACCTGATCAGGGAAACAACTGGAAGAAACAACCTGAAGGACAACACAGTGTGACACAAGCGATCCAGGAAGTTTTGATAGTGATTTCATGATACATGCAGTCAAAGAGCTGATGAAGGATTCACTCTGTTGAATCTCATTCTTTCAGATGAGGAAGAACTGGTTCAGGATCTAAAGGTGTGAAAGTCAAGTGAGGCCTTGATGCAGCATCTGTGAGATGGTGGAGTTCAGGACCCATTGGAAGAAAACAATGCAAAAAAGCAATATTACAACCCTGGGCTTCAGGAGAGGACTCTGGCATCTTCAGAGACTTGCTTGGAAGAATACTACTGGATACAGCCCTGGGGAGAAGATGGGTCCAAGAGCCCTGGTTGATTTTCAAAGATCACTTCCTCCAAGTTCAAGAATGGTACTATCCAATATGCAGCAGTCAAGCAAACATACCTGCAGTCTGCATGGATTAACAAGGAAGTCCTGACTAAGCTCTTATGTCAGAAGGAAGCCTACAAATGGTAGAAGCAGGAACAGGTGAACCAAGACAATATAGACACTGTCCAGGAAATGCAGGGATGGGTTTAGGAAAGCCAAAGCCCATCCTAAGTAGAATCTGGACAGCTGCATAAAGAGCTATGAGAAGGGCTTCTATAGGTATATCGGTAGCAAAAGGAAGAGAAAGCAGTGAATCTAGTGAGAAAGGACACAGAGAAGGCCAAGGTACTAAATGACTTCTTAGCCTCCATTTTAACTGGTAACATCTGCCCTCAGAAATATCAAGTCCCTGAGATTAGTGAGAGTATGGAATAAGAAAGTCTAACCCTCAGTGTGGGAAGATGGCTAAGGATCATGTAAAGAAGCTGGACATACACAAGTGCTGAAGGAACTGGTTAATGTGATTGCAAGACCACTCTTTATTACTTTTGAAAAGTCATGGCAACTAGGGGAAGCTCCTGAGGGCTGGAAGAAAGTAACTGCAACTCTTAAGAAAGGCAAGAAAGAGGATCTGGGGAACTCTAAGTCAGTCAGCTTCATCTCCTTCCTTGAGGAGAAAACAAAAGAACAAAGAAACAAACAAAACAAACAAAAATCAACCAACAACAACAACAACAAAACAAACAGAGGAAATTATCATGGAAACCATTTCCAAACTTAAAAAGGATAGAAAAGTAATTGGAAGCAGTTAACATGGATTAACTGACCAGTTTTGGGGACTGGACAACCTCTGGAAGGGCCATCCTGTCATTTTCTAATTCTGCAAATTTTACTGAATAATAATGGGGAATAATTCATTCACAGATCATATGAGATTAAAGCATGCAACTCATGTTATCAAGCAACATTTTCCTATTCTTGGTTTTAAAGTACAGGAAAATTGGAAACATCTTGCATTTACGCTATATGGCGCTTTTCTTTGTCGGATAGCACAAGTATGCAAAAACCTGAGTAAGATGTATCATTTTACACAGGAAAGACTTCAGGAAGAACTGGAAGAGGCTGCCCAGGAAAATGGTGGAGTCACCATCCCTGGAGGTATTTAATAAACGCACTTAAGGACATGGTTTAGTGGTAGACTTGGCAGTGCAAGGTTAACTGTTGGACTTGATGATCTTAAAGGTCTTTTCCAACTTAAACAATTCCATGATTCTATGAGTCTATAACTGTAAATTTCTTCTGTTGATTTCCTCTGAAGAAGAGCAGCATCTACCTCCCTGATAAAGTTGATCTATTCCACACGCTGGATGTGGCTTTGATGGAAAAAGGCTGACTGATAGGTCTGACTGTTCCCTGCTTTGAGGACATTGTGTTTTGGAATTGAATGTAGTTTGATAAGCAGCACCACATATTTGTGGCTGAAGAGTGATGCACAGGAATCAAAGATGTGGAAAAATGTGTGGTCTCTACAATAAAGTGCTAAAGACAAACACTTCTACTTAATAGTTTTTGCTGTGTAAGAAGGAAGTGAAGGGAGCTTATGCAGTAACTAAGGACAAACTAGCTCTAAGAAGGAAGAGCAGAGCTAAAAGTTTGCAACCCTAACTATTCTATAATTCTATTCTAATATATATTGCAAATAAGTCAGTGTATTGAGGAAACGTAGTTATAAGTTTCCTAAAGAGAAAACCATGCTTTTTTCTTAAAGTTACATTATGTTTCATGTTTTCTTGTGACACCTATTTTTAACTACGCTGTACTCTAAAGACAAGGTTTTAGAATGGTCTAAATTAGTCTATGGTGATTACCCACATTGTGCAATTCACTACTATTTTATTAATGCAAGATTAAAGATAATACTTCATTGGAAGAGGTAACAGCAGAATTAACCTCTATTTACCTTGACATAATAAAGATTTAATATAACATGGGAAAATGTCAATGAACAACGTAATTATTCTAACATGAAATTTAAATGTAACTTAATTCTGTATTCTGCATGTTTAATGCTTTAAGATTAGTCATCGTTGTTCTTCTCTCCCTTCTTCCAGCGCATATTTTAAAATACTTCAACCAGCCTCAGTCAACTTGCTTATTAAATGTATCCTAATTTATTTTCAAATTCAGAAACATTAAACCAAAAAATCAACTGTTTTTTGAAAGATATTCACCAAACCCCTGCAACCAATATATATCTCTGTATCTCACCCTTGTCCAAATTTTTTACTATTGAATAAAAGAAGATTCTTGCAGCTTTATTACATCAGACAGGCATCAAAGGGGCACAACACACAGGATTGAAAAATAACACAGCTGCACTTTGCAACAGAGTGTTCTGTATCTGGCCGTGTTTTGTTGTTCATGTAATACTTTTCAATAAACAAAGATGTCAATCAACTTTCTTTGCAGCACATCACATTTCAGATTTAAACCACTTCAGACACAGAGATGCCCCAAGCTCACGCGTTTAACAGATAAAAATTCAACTTTCTGTCAAGACAGAAAACAGTATTGATTGCAGACTGTATTTAGGCTGGTGTCTTTTGGAGCTATATTACTTTCAAAATCATACAAAGTCCACTATAGAGACATAACGCAAAATACGTTTCTTTCTAGTATAATTTTTTTTTTTTTCATATTCTGCATTGATTAGTGCCAATTTCTAAATAAATGACAAAAATGCAGCCAGGGCTAAAGTCTACACAGAAATCAGTGATGGGGGGAGTTACAAAAACACGATAGTAATCATGAAAACTTTGATCACTTGATTTGATTCTAGTGCTTTGTAAATTAGCATAATTATTCAAACACGCTTCATTAAAAATCACGACTGTAGGAGTCCTTCAGTTTAATGATCCAAGAACATACAGAATGAGCTAAGTTTTAAATAAATACATCAACTTTGTACTAAATGGCCATGTCAGAGACTGGAGGGTTATTTGCTTTTAAAAAAATACTGAATGCTTTCTTGTTCCTTGCACAGAGATTGCCAACTTGCTAAAAGGTGCAGTGTGCTAGCTAGTATATTTTACTGTTTATCCTCACATCCAGCTGAACTTCTCTTGGGACCCCAAAAGGTTAGATACTATGTCACTCCTAAGCTACTGGGAGACTGGCATAAAATTCCAGTAAAACTCCAACTAATTACATTTGAACTGTAAGTGTCACAGTTGATTTTGACCTTTAAAGGTTGGCAGAAGTTTGACAGTCCTTAAAGTGGCCCCACACTCTATAATATCTGATCTATCAAAAGTGCAAGGAATGAATAGGCCTCAGAAATTAAATGTGCTCAACAAAGTACTCTGTTTATTAATACACAGTGTCCCAGAAAAAATCAAATACACTTATCCATGGCAACCAAAATCATTGAGAATGTGCTGACATTCTCCTAAAACTGTAGCTGACAAAACACCAGTTGGCAGCATTGAAGGGTTAAGTGAAACTTAACAAATTTGACAGAGGAAAAAGAAAACAAATTCCAAGTTAAGTTGTCACTCTCTGCTTAATTCTCTCTATATATATCGAGACATGGCAGGGCAGATCTTGTGTGCTGCTGTGAGTCAGGTTCCTGTTAGATTGTTAGTCTTAATCTGGCTGTTTGGTTTGCAACTTTACATTTCTATAGTATTGGGTAATTGAGAACCAATATTTTACTCACCCACAACAATTATCTGTGCTGTGAAATATCATTTTACAGCACACCACTTCATAAAAAAAAAAATATCAGTTGCCCAGAAAAACAGTGCATGAAATCTCTCACTGCTGGCTTTCCAGTTATGACTGAAAATGTCCTACTGTCCAGACTGTGAACATCCCAGCTGTCACCTAAGTACTCTAAAAATACTGAAACAAAAGCCATGTGTCAGCAATACCAATAGCTGGCAGAAAAACCCTTTTGTTTTAAAAATTCAAGCAGCAATTTCCAAGTAAGTAAATTAAGAACATAGACTCTTTTGAATTTGAAAAAGTTGTTCTTTTAAATGAAAATGCTAAAATAATTTTGACGAAAAATGGGATGGTTTCTGAAGGTTAATTATTTCTTATAAACGCCTGCAATTCAGAAATCATCACCTTTTATTACATTTCTGCAATATTTGGATGGAGTTTTCATACAGCCATGGTGGATAAAATATTTCTTAACCCAGAGTTGAGTCTCAGTGACAGATTATGAAGATTATGTGTTTCATACTGTCTACATGTTATTACCTATTATTTGCAGAGAGACAGCTCTCCAGAAAACTCTTTCACTAAATGTTTTCTTTCCACAGCCAGGATTTTGTAGTGTAGTGGAAAAAGACATAGTAGATTATTGCAAACTCCCGGACTGTGTGGGAGACAAGATTCTACAAAGCATCATGCATACTCCAGTATTGTTTGCTGCCCCTTAGGGAAGAGGAAGCTTCATGTTTATCAGGTCACTAAGAAAAAGAAGTTAAGAATAAATGAACGAGCTTACGTTGCTTTATCAAAGAGTGGGTCAAAACACTTAAAGTTGCAAAAAGGGAAATTAATTTCAAAAGAAAGGCCAAAATTAAGAAAGAAAGTCTCAAACACATTTATCAGTTGAGAGTTAATTATTTCACCATCCCAGCTACCCTGTGGGGCTGGTCACAGGAATTTACTGTGAAAGAAAGTACTGGCACACTCTCCTCTTTTTAAACCAGGCTATCCAAGCAGTACCCCTCCCATTGGAAAGTGGGAAAATATTAGGAAATGAAAATACTGATTACATTGTCTTTCCTCCTCCATACTGTAATTTCCAGCACCTACTTTTCCTGGTCCTGAGAATGATCAAGCACTATAACATCACATGTCAACGCAGAGGATTAGAAATTTTCTCACCACCCAGCCCCAACTCAATTAACCTCTTTTAATTAATATTTTTGCTGTGTTGCTTAATTTCCAGTTCTTATGCTGGCTTCTTATAGCTGATTTTTTTTCACCCTTTTTAAGATGCGAAGGTAAAATTTGTCAGTAACAGTATTTGGAAAACAATACTTTTGTAATCATAATTTTTAGATTATAATGGTTACTCTGCCATGAATTTAGCATAAACGCATACATGATATAATCATTGGAGAAATTCACAATGAGGAGCTTAAACTTGGTGGCATGCATCAATATACCCAGTTTATTTAAGGAGACTCTATTGGGAACACTATCACCTGATTATCCCTTTATAAAAATGGGGGTATTGTTTCTCCTTATTCTGTCAGTGAGAACTTTAACAAACTGCCAAGACTTCTCAAATATCATGGATAATGGCTTAGTCACTTAGTGAAAAAGTCACTATTTCCCCCAGGACCCGTGGATGTGTTTTATCAGCTTCCATGGACTTGTGCACCTTCAGGTTCTCTAGATGGTCTCAAATCTGATCTTATCCTACAGCAGGCAGCTCTTCATTCTCCCAGTCCCTGTCATTGGATTCTGTGACTTGGGTGGTATTGCTGGAGCACTTGCTGGTGAAGACTAAGGCAAAATACTCATTGAGTAGCTCAACCTTCTCCATATGCCCATATTGCCCCATATATGGCACTATTCCACTGTAAGATTTTCACACATTAGTGACTGTGAAATCAAGTATGTTCACCAAGACACCTGAGTTATGATTAATTTTCTAATAGTCTTTCTGTATCAGTTTGTGAAGGGAGATCTTGCACCAGGGAGGAAAGAAAGTGGCACCATTAGAAAGAAGACAGTCTTGGCTTTATGCCTGGAGCGCCGACTTGGCCAGCTGCCCCTCACAGGAACCTTTACCCTCTTATAGCCCAAATAACACACCAGCAGCAAGGCAGCAGCTCATAATGTACCTTAAGCAGAAATAATGGTGAAGTTGAAAAGTTCCATGAAACCCTCTGTAAGTGTGGTAGTGCTAAGGGCAAAATAAAAGTGAATAAAAGGGAGGGGGGGGGGGGTTGTCAACAGTAAAAATGAAGGTTTGATAGAAGAAGCAGATGCTCAGGAATGTCCAGCTTTAATATGTCTTTGTTAAGTTGAATATTAAGGCAAAATTTCATACATATAAAATGAAGAAAGCTGGACAGATTTGGCACTGCTACAAGTCCAGGTCTGCTCCTCATCAGGTAAGAATGGTAATCTTAGCAAAGGGGGAATGGCTGTCAGTGAGATTGTCATTACTGAGCCACCCAAACCCTCCAGTCTAGAGCAGCTATTCTTGACACAGAGTAACTGCCTATGTTAATAGAATAAAACACATCAATAATACACAAACAAGCAGACTGAAGGAGCAATTAAACCACTTTCAGCACTCAAGCTTTGCAACAAAAACCTTACAAACTTTCTTGTTTTCCATTTCCCCACGTTGTTTTGTATTTCTGATAGGGCTTTGAGCAACCTGGTCTAGTGGAAGGTGTTCCTGCCCATATCAGGGGTGGCTGGAACTAGGCGATCTTTAAGGTCCCTTCCAACACATAACATTTTATTATTCTATGAGTCTAAGATCTGCAATGAAAGAATCAAACTGGTGAAACAACTTCAATGTAAAATTTGTAAAAGCATTTTCTTGCTGACTAAGCATGTATCAAGCAGCACCACTGCTGAAATGCAACAGTGTTTCAAGCCTTAATATACCAAGATTCATAATGGGAATGCTAACAAGACCACTAACCACTGCAGATCTGGCAGTGCTGCTACAATAAACATAAAGTAAGCAGAACTAGTCTTGCACACAAATTAGATTGTTTAATGTACAGAAGTCCACTATGTCTTTCTAACAGGAACTTCATTATCAGAAAGTTGGTTCAGAGTGCTAAGCATAGGAATGAAGAAAACAATGGCAAAGACAGCCCATCCAACACATTAATTTCCAGTTTCAGGGAGACAGGCTGTGCACAGTGAGACAGACAGAGAAAGAAAAAGGAAGAAAAGCCCTAGTATTATAAATCTACAGCACGTATTTAACTCATCACATCATTCACACTATTTTTCAGTTGTTGTCAAAGTTGTATACACAATATTTTTATATCCCTGTTTATTTATATCTGAATTTCTCACTGCTAATTAGCCTTCCTGCAGAACAAAACTTGTTCATGATGGGAAGGACAGCACTGTCCTTTCCTGTGATTATTTTCCCATTCACTATGGGGTCAAGATTGCTGAACCACTGGTGAAGCCGAAATCAACGACTTTAAATGCAGAATATTGACAAAGAGGCAGAATGGAAACCCTGCTGTATGTAAGTGAGAAAGCATGCTCTGGAAAAGGTGTGCTAAGAAGTGAAGCAGCACTACACAGCCACTTGCTCCAACCTGGTGGGTTGGAGAAGAGAACTAGAAAAATGAGAAAACTCATCAGCTGAGATAAAGACAGTTTAATAGGTCAAGAAAAGGCTGTGCACACAAGCAAAGCAAAGAATTCATTCACTACTTCCCATCTGCAAGCAGGTGTTCAGCAATCTCCAGGAAAGCAGGGCTCCACCGTGGCAGGGAGGTTGGAACTAAATGATCTTAAGGTCCTTTCCAACCCTAACTATTCTATGATTCTATGTGTAACGGTTACTTGGGAAGACAAACAAACATCGATCCGAATGTCCCTCCCTTCCTTCTTCTTCACCCAGCTTTTGATGCTGAGCTTAACACCATATGGTATGGAATATCCCTTTGGTCAGTTGGGGTCAGCTGTCCCACTGTCCCTTCCCAACTCCTTGTGCACTCCCAGCCACTTGCTGGTGGGGTGGTGTAAGTAAGCACTAAAACAGTGATGAATTATCAACAGTTTCCAGCACAAATCCAAAACATAGCCCCATACCAGCTACTATGAAGAAAATTAACTCCATCCCAGTCAAAACCAGCACACCGTGCCTGTAAAATCAGCCATTGCAGACCCTAATATTACTCTAGAGAAAATAACAGAAAAGTACTTCTAAGTGCTCTTTGCCAGTAGTGAAGCAAAGCGGAAAGAGGCATACATTAGGGGAAATAGGCACCTTCATGGCATATAATGCCAATAAGAAACTCCAGAATGATCTGTTAAATGAGAGCAGTTGGGGAAGTTATCCCAGCAGCTCAGCTGCACACAATGCCATCCTCTGCCTCCACCAACTTACTGATGTTTGCATGGAAGAGGTGTGTGAGATGTTCCTGACCATTATGGTCACAACATGATGGGAAACCACAGCAGCATGGAAAAAAGCTGGCAGAAAAGCCAAGAAGCATTTAGTCACACATTTGGCATACACCGAGAGCAGAAACACTTTCTACACTGTTCAGGAAAAAAAGAGATACTACGGCTCTAAAATCCAGTGCAGCTTTGCTTACATCTTGAATGACAACATTCTGGGTGCATTTAAGTCCACTAGTAAAACTGATATTTGATTAACATAAAAATCTCATAGTGCCTATACAAACATGTTTAATACCTCAACACGTAATTCCATAGAAGTTATATGAATTTTACACATACATTTCTCAATATTTTTTTTTTAATGCAATCAATGGGTGGGTGTGAATCATTTTGTTCTATCAAAGGAGCACCCAGTATGTATGCTGTTCAAGGTTAAAGGCCTAGCTATCTCATCAAAACTGCATTTTTCATGGTATCTGCTTGCACTTTCCAGCAATGTTGTGGTATAATGAAAGTACAGCTTTTGTCATAGCACTTATTCATCTAGATCTAATTCAGCACATACACATTCCTGACAATAACAGAGACCAGAGAAAAAGATTGCCCAACCATACTCTTATTTGTCAAAGAAGCTGATCTTTTTTAAAAGAAAATTTGAGATAGAACCTTATTTTTTTACTTCTTATTTTGATCACCATCAGCAAAGATGACCAACATGGAAAACAAAGCCTCAAAATTCAGGTTTGGTCTGAGCCCATATTTAAAACTTTGAGATACTTCAGGATGCTTATTTCAAGATTCTGATTTCTACTTTGTAGATATGGATTCTCACCATAGAGTGCAGATGAAGGTATAAGGCCAAACTACAAACCCATAGGTTGTTTACATTCAAGGTGATTAGGCAGAACTTTAACCACAAATCTCCGTGAAATTTCATGTATCCCCATGTCTGGTGTGACAGGTGAATAGTGCTCAGATCTGATGCTGCTTAGTAACCAGACTGCATCCAGCTTTTGAGATCAACAGAAAAGTTTCAGGATCTGAGCTAGACTGAAAAGAAGAGCATCCATCCAATCGACAAAGTTGCTATTGGTCTTTAAAGCAGAAAACATCAGGAGTGGGTTGTTAGATGAATTTAGCAGCAGGGAAGCCTGCAGCTCGTCAGCTTTTTCTTCCTCAAAAGTAGGTACTTACTGCAGTCAAGAGGAATTATTGCTGAGGATCTCTGGGCACAGTGATGTTTTTGTTATAATAAAAAAGTCTGAACAATTCAATTGCACACCCACAATCATCCCTTTTGTTTCTCCACTACAATAATACACTCCTTTATGATGCTCAAGGTTTATACTTTGATTGCTAAACTATTATGCATAGAAAAAGACAAACAAAATAACAGCTAGTATTGCTTGTCAGATTGACAAAGCAAACCTCAGCTAGGCACACAGGCTGGCAATTTCTTTTATTCCCATACTTGATTCATCTCAATTTCTTAATGGGAGCAGTTATCCTTGTAGAAGGTTCTTCATTTACTTTTATAACCACAAAGTTTTCATCACACATTCATATTTTGCTTCAAAAAAGACTTCTGGTGAAATCCTGGTCATGCTGCTATGAACAGGCCCCTTCTCTTTAGCTCAGATTGCCTCAGCAATTTTGGTACTTTAACAAGAGTTTTCTTAATAAGGTCCAAATAAAGAAGGATTCCTTAATAAAATCTGAAGACAAAGCTCTCAGAAGTCCTATTCTGAATGTGAGCACACACATGCTGTTGACTTACAACCCTATGAGAAAATACTGGCATTTCCTCACAACCATTTTGGATCTTGGATCAGGCTTGGGAGCAGCAGTTCCTAGCCTCTGCTGGGCATTTCCTCTCATTCCTAATCAACAAGTGGAGTAGAAGGACATATTTCCATCAGTGTCCACACGCCACCAGCAGTGTTAATGTACAACTTTCACCTTGTTAGTAACTATCACAGCTATTGCACAGTCTTCCCTCCACATCAAGCATGACCTATCCTGCCATCAGCACTGCCAAACAGTACTGTAAAGTAACAAATCAACATGAAGATCAGCAACGAAAGGAAACTGGCTGTACTTTCGAAGGCCTATAAGCAAGACAGAAACAGAAACGTACTACTTCAAAATGAAAACATTTACATATTCTTATTAGGTTTCTGAGAAAGTTAGACAAGAAAAGTAACTTGTAAGTCAAATTCCAAAATGTTGTTTCAGGAGAAACAATTGACAGTACAATAAATAATCACATTCCACCCTGCTGTTGATTTTATTCTTGAACCTTCTTGGTCTGTAAAATGTTGCAAGCCTACAGTAACAGAAGACAGTTAATAAGGACTAGACTTCTATTTTCCATTTCTGCTATTCCCCAGCTGGAAAACCAAAAAAAATGTTTCCAGTCTCTCAATGGTTTTCTATTTACAACCTGTCAAATAGAACATAATCGAACTGTGACATTTAATTAATACATGTAAAGCAATAGTAGATTAGTAGATAATAAGAACTGTATATTTCCAAAGCATACATTTTGTCCCCCGCAAAATAACAGTGCCAATATTTGAAAGAAACTCAAGATGCCTTTTTTCCGCTTTTGGAATGAACATATGTCCCTTTCTAAAATGTGTTCCATTTTATAGAAATCTTCAGAGACTGGTGCTCCCTATCTTCTTGATGATTAAAATCTGAAAAATGCTGCTGTGTTTAAAAAAGTGTCACAAGTAGGGTGAGGACTGCCCTGAAAATAATCATTTGAAAGGCATGTTATTCACATGATACCGATAAATCCCAATGTTGTTTTCCCTGGGGTAAAAGGGGCTCCTTCCTTATCCATACAAATAGTATAAAATATGCAAATGAATTTTGATTTCAACAAGTCAAATATTTTGCATGTTTCATTTACAAGTTAATAAAATTCAAACCATTTTAAAGACTACAATCATGGCAGAAAATAAAAGCCATTGCACATGGCAAAAGCTGTATTGTTTCTCATTGATAGATTATTTTCTGTAATTCACATTAGCAACCACATTACTGAAGAGCTCTCTAGCCCTCCAGTGTTACAGTTCAAGGTAATATGTGACAGATTTGAGCATTCTTAAGGAAGAAAATCTCCGGAGTGTGTAGATCGCAGCTTTGCTCACTGGGAGATTACCGTAGCTTTTATATCTGTTACAAATGTGCAGTTATACTGATAACTTCAAAAGTGGAGTATTACATATCACGCTAAAATTCTCCACTCCACCAGCCTCTTTTGTTCTTTCTTGCTTCCTTTTTTTATTTTCCTCCTTCTCTTCCCCCCCCCCCCCAGTTTAGCTATTGCTGGCTTGCCAGAGATCTTGAACTTGAGAAAGGTTAGACATCACAATGCTGAAGCAGTTTGTGAGCATCAGCAGATTTAGCTTGTAATTTCATTGATCTATGTGGGCTTGCTGTTTGCAAACCAGCTGCTGCACTGTTTCCCCACAGCTACTGATCTGAGTAGCATTGATTTTTTCCTTTACATTAACATAGCATTACTTCTTTAATGGGCATTAAATGACTGGATGTAAATACAAACAGGGCTGCAACAACAAAAAGAGAAATAAATGCATTGGTTCTTTGTATTTAAAGAACTCTATTAATATTTTCCAGAAAAAAAAAAATTTAGAAGCATGAGTTATTGATCAAGATAAACGCTACTTTTCATGGTTTTGTTTCCACACATTTCTTTTGCCAAGAAACCATCTTTTTTTCTTACCGCGTTTACTCATAGCCCAAAATGTAACATCTTACAAAGACTGCATTTTTTTCTCTGTATAAATGGTAAAATAGATTTTTTTAAGGAAGAATTCTAGAAAGTAACATGAAAGATTTTCTTCATTGTGCTTATACTAAACCTACAGAAACCTGCATCGGTTTTGAAGGAAACATCATCTGTTATCTCTCATTTTTTTGCCATTAAAAAAAAATAAAAAAGAATGGACCTCAATTTTGACAGAGTGGATGTGACATCTGCAGCATGGTCTATATCTTATGTATAATATGCTGAATATAAGGTCACGGTATCACCACATGCTACTTTAGTCCTTCAGTGGGTAGAGTTTTAAGTAATCTTACAGATATAAAATTTAATGTGGTATAGATAGGACAGTGGGGAAAAAAAAAAGAATAAAAAAAAAAACCCAACAAAACTCAAAACTCAACCCCCTGAATCTATTAGCTTAGTCATTTCTGAAGCTAGTCAGGTGAAGTTTCCTGGTCCTCTCTAACAGTAGGTGACAACCAGCAGAGATGTCTATACCAGAAAAAGATGCAAAACTGAATCTAGTTTCTACAGACACTTCATGAAGACAAGATGGGATTGAGAGTGTTGAGAATTAACAGATAAGAATTTCCAAAGAAAAGCAGTAGTGGGTTACAACCTTCTGGGCTGCAGAAGATGGCAGGCAGTAGTGCCAGTGATTTCCTCGGTGCCACAATCAAGTTAACAGCACCTCAAAACCCAGGCACTTCAGCAGAATACAACAGGAATAGGACTTCTCTTTAGGTAGTTATGAAGAAAGATTTTTTCTTTTATAACAGCTCTGTTCTGGCCATGCAGCCTGGTTACCCTGAGGAAAAGGTCCAGTGACCTGACAGATGGGAATTCCTCATTCTCATGTAACCCTGTCTACTCCCATTCCTAGAGAGGGCAAATCATTTCACATGGATGCTTCAGTGATATCTATTGGATCCTGGCTCAGAAAGGAGATAAATTATTCTCACAAGAACATAATCGTACATAATATGGCGCTGGAGCTGAAAATAACCCATAAAATGAGTACAAAAATTAGACAAGTTAAAATATATGTTGTCAGTCTAACAAATCTCTCCTAGTCTGACAGTCCTCTTACTTTGTCTAGCCAAAATTTAATGTCAGTTTTAGCAGATACAATGTCCAAATCATTAAAAATTATATTAAGTAACACTGACTCCAATGCGCACCTTTAGAGCAACCTACTATTAACCTTTCTACACTCTTAGGAGAAGACTTTCAGTGCAAGTTTTTTGCCATCATTTATTCAATTTTTAATCCACTGTGAGATTCTGCCCCTTACCTCATAGTTATATTTTTCTCTTAATAGTCTTTTATGAAAGACCATATCAGGATTTTTTTAAAAATCCAAATACATTAGTTCACCAGGTCACTTTTATCTACTATTTTATTAACTTTTTCAAAGCACTTTAGCAAGTTAGAGAAGCATACTTTCCCTCTACTGACGTTACGCAGTTTTGACCCTATTAGGTTATACTTATCCATGTGC
This sequence comes from Pezoporus occidentalis, assembly GCF_034315485.1. NCBI lineage: Eukaryota > Metazoa > Chordata > Aves > Psittaciformes > Psittacidae > Pezoporus > Pezoporus occidentalis. The sequence goes on along the minus strand of NW_026913103.1, from coordinate 13,933,398 downwards.
TGAACTATTCTATCCTTAATTAGACTCTCAATCAGTTTTCCCAGAAGCAAGGTGAAGTTCACTGGTCTTAATTCCCAGGATCTCTTTTTGGTCCTGTTTTAACAACAGATACCATCAGAAATTTTCCAACCATCACTGGTCTATATCACATCTTCTTGCAAGTGTCTCCTCTATTTCATACTTTATTCTGGTGAATGCTACCTACTTTTAATTATTTTAAATTTTTACATGACTTTATCAAATGACTTGGCACTCCCCTTGTAAAAAAAACTTTCCTTGCACAATTTTTGGTAATGCTGCTCTGCCTTTTGCATTTTTAGCACAGTAACTATTTAGCTGCCATCTGTGAAAATGAACGAGAGCCTGTTTAACTACTGAACTCTTTTGCTATGGTGAGTCGGTAACCATGGTTTCAATTTGATATTTTTGTTCTTTTTAATTATTTTGTCCGTACAAGTCCTCAGATGAGCAGCTATTCACTTCTGTCATCAAAGTTACAAAATTTATCCTGAAGTTTTTAGGGCTTTTGGGGTTTTATTTCTGTGGATACACATGACCATCAATCTCAGTAGATTATTTTCCAGCCTCACTTTGAGCACTGTTCTTAGAGGAAGAGCAGAAAGGAAGGATCAAATCCTAACACCACCATACCTAAATAACTGGTTAGACTCACCAGCAACATCTAATACCAAGAGTTCTTAAAACTGGCTTTCAAGTGAATCTGACAAATGACAGAAAGAAGTTGTGATTATGTGAAAAGGTATAGATTTGTATTCTGCGCTTGTAGAAAATGCTCTCAGTCTATGCTTTAGGTACACAGGTCTTAATGATCGGGAAATATTGTTGAACACGATTTTTAGTGAAAAAGCATTGAAAACTCCCACTGACATGTGTACATGGCTAAGTAAAGGTCAGTAAGCTATTGAGTAAACCTGAAGTGCTCACATTAGAGGATTAGAAACTCAGAATTTTCAGCATTCAGTGGAGTTGGTAGACTTTCATCTGGAACTCAAGATTTAGTATCCTTAAGTCAGGTCTGATTTGAATGGATGAGAAAATTGAAAAGGAACTTCAGCCATATAAAGCTTCCAAGTATGACAGTCTAGGTTTCAAACTATGCCTTGCTTCTATAATAAAAGCCACACTACACTATCTTCACCTGGGTGTGAAATTCATTACAAAAATATCACGTAGCTCTAACTGTAAGTATTAAGGTAGATTACTGCTGGCTTTGCTTTCCCTTCAAATAGAAGTTTCGGTTTCATCTGTGTTCAGAGATTCTATGTGCTGCACTGTTAAGCACAGATTTCTGCTTAAATTATATTCCTATCAGCTTTAACATTAAAATAGAACACATTTTAATGTGTGTGTTAAACATCAAATCATTTTTGCTTCAGGGAAACTCTAGTAAACAGTAGCTGTCAAAAACTGTAATGACACAAAATTAAAATAATAGAAAATAGTCTGTAACAACAGCTTTTCTCATCCTGTTAACAGAAGTTCAGCTCTTCATCTTCTAACTACCCTTTACAAAAAGCAGAAAGGTTGAGGGAAGTACAGCTCAGGTACAGAAATGTACCTGTTGGACAAGAGAAGTTGGAAATTATCATTGTTACCATTCTTTGCTTCCTTACTGTGAAGTACACTTCAATCAATGTAAGAAAAATGCAACCAATTTAACATATGCATGTTTCTTCTGTTATGAAAATTACCCTTTCAGTCAGGATTTTTAATACATAAACATTTTTTTCACAAAATCTTGGAAAATATAGGAGTATCATTTACACACTCTGCATTGGTATACATTCTGGAAGCCTGCATTATGTCAGAAAGAAACTGATTTAAAGAAATTAAACTGCATCAGAAATATTGACAGGCATATAGATTGAATTACATGAATATGAGATACATACAGACAGAGTAGTTCTGCTTAGTGATCAATGTCAAATGAATTTCAAAATTGTTTGTTTCTTATGTCTTTATTTTAGATTTTAATTTGAATTAGTAATATGAAATCAAATCACTATTTATTAACTTTCACTTACAAACAAAAAAAAATCTAATAGAAGCTTATCTGAAGTTAGAAACCTCCATTTTACAAAGGCTGAGTAACAATATAGTTTAATTCTACGGTGATAGAAATTATTCAAAAGCAAGAAGTAAAACCCGAGATTTGAAAGTTTCCACCTATTAATGTGGTATGTAACTGATGTACACAGGCTGTATGGTGAGGTTGCATTGCCCCCTATAGTCACCTTGTGTCAGCTGGGAGGGGAGGGGAAACAGAAAGAAGAGAAATCATTTGCAGAAAGTACAATGCATTTGGTTTTGATTCACTCTTTGGAAAGGGCATGGTGGGGAGCAATGCTCAAGTCTAGCCTGTGACCATGCTGTTCAAGAAAAATTTGTATGCATTATTCTCCAAGTACTTATGGAGGAAATAAAATGTATTCACATTCTGATCAGAAGACCTCTGCAGCCCCTGTGGTCTGGCTGTGTTTGGGGCGCATTTGTTGGATGCTGGTACCTGCACACTGACAGCACACCAGGGACGCCAGCATACCTTCATGTGGACTCAGATGCAGGAGGTGGTTCACTTTGGTTCACCAGTGAAAGGCAGGAGGGACTGCAGGTGACAGATCTTTTGCTCTCAGTGGGCACACCGTTGGGGGCTGAGCATAACCAGGACATTTCACTCCAAAGCACACAGGACTCTAAAAGCCCAAATTGTGGCATACATATACAGACTACTTTTTGAAGCAACTTCAGCACAAGGACTAGAAAGAGAGAGAAAAGGCTGAATACAGGTTCCTCTTCAGCAGCAGGAGCAACTGCAAGGAGCATAGCCAGTTTATTCATGCTGCCCATGGACACTAGCAATGCTGCTCCTTCATAGCCCCTGGGCTTAACCAGGGCAGTATGTTTCCCAAATCCCTGCAGAATAAGATGCCACTTTTAACCACTAGCACAAGGACAAAGCTACATGCCAGGACTCAGATTTTCCAGTCAAGCCCATCTTTCTTAACTTTGCTGTCAACTAAAAAAAAATCTTATCTCCTCATAAAATTAACTGACTCTCAGCAGCTGTCCTAATACTTTTCTCTTATGAATGAACATAATTATGCACAGTATTCAGTATATCTTTTAACAGGGACAGACACAATATAACAAAAACCATACACTCTTGAGAATCTCTTAAAAATATCTAACCAGCTACTGATGCTACTGTGTCAAAAACTTCATGAAAAGTACAGATGCTCAATAAGCTCAAGATCAACACTCTCCTTCTTAGGGTGCAATACACTGTTATCACTATTTGTCTTATTTCTGGGGACAGCTTTTCTACTCCCGCAGTTCTAGGCACTACTCCCATAGTTCTAGCTAGAAAAGGTTAGTGCTGCTCCTAAGAGGTGACAGATCCGGTTTTTGAATCTTCTACCTCTTTTCCTTTGGTGGCATAAGCAGGTTTGTAGAGACACGATGAACTGATCGGACTTATGCAGCAAAACTCCTAGATTTCTTCTTACTGTATTCGTTTTAATTTGGATCAGTTGTTGAGGCTCACCATCTATCAGCACCCATGCTTGCACTTACACTAAGAAAGGAGAAACAGAAATAGTAACAGTAGGTTACGGTAACAGCTTAACTCGATTGCAGTGATGTCTTGTGTCAATTGGAGTTGTTTTGTAGCTATGGTTTCAAGAATATGAACTGTCATTAAAATGCCTTTATATTTCATTATGTCTGAGAAAAAGTATTATGAGTGTTCCCATCCACATATCTTCACAAATATTCTCTGTCTAGACAGAAAAGACAGTCCTGCAAAGTGGAGCTGAACAACTTGTTTAGTTTTTGTGAATATATGTCTACACATGGTCCTGTATCAATTCTTTATTTTACTATGATGACTAAAGACTCAATAATGACTAAGCTACTGATGAGATGTGATTGCTGCTTACCCAGCAGATCAATACTGTCTCACTGCCTCCTGATGTGAAGGGGTGTATCCTGATAGCATTCAGCTGTTCGATTATCTTACTCTTAACTGCAAGCTCTTTGAAGCACTGTCAGGTTTTTGTTCTGTTAGCCCCCTAGCTAGCACAAGCTCTGCAGCTCATTGTCTTGGGTTCAGGTGAAGCAATTATTTTTCTCCTTCCTAATAGCTGGTGCAGCGCTGTTGTTTTCGACTTTAGTCTGAGAACAATGCTGATAACACACCAGTGTTTTTAGTTGTTGCTAAGGAGCGCTTACCCCGATCAAGGACTTTCTCAGTCTGTCATGCTCTGCCAGTGAGGAGGGACACAGGAAGCCATGAGGAAGCAGAGACAGGACACCTGACCCAAACTAGCCAAAGGGGTATTCCATACCACAGCAGATCATGCCCAGTATATGAACTGGGGGCAGTTACCCGGAAGGGCAGATCATGGCTTGGGTTGGACTGGGTATCGATCGGTGGGTGGTGAGCAATTGTATTTTGCATCAATTGTGTTTACTGGCTTTTCTATTCTGTATATACTGAAGCAGAGTTGCACAATAGATACCACTGTGGTAATTCAGCTAACACAAACTTCTAACAGTGTGCAATTCAATCTTATGTTATTATCCTTGCCCTTTATTTATTTTCTCTCAGTTATGACTCTTTTGTTACTTGTGTATTTTGTATTCAAACACATGTATGTACATACATTATGCTATTTCACTGTTTTCTTCAATCAACACAATTTGATTGTGCCCAAAGAACATACAAGCAGTATGTTCTACTCATGAAAATGGGAGACTTTCATCATGTTACCAGCATATAGTGCCTTCATGCTAAAGAACCAAAACCCACTATGTGACACATATCCATCCCCATAAATGTGTAAACAGCTTTCAGCAGTGGTGCCCTACATAACTGGTGCAGAAGACAGTGACACATTTGGGGAAACAACATTTCTGAATGCCAAACATACAGAGGTGAGACACTAAATCTTACGAATTATCCATGCAAAGCAGACAGAACACCTGTTTTCAAGGTCAAATGAGAAAGATCCCCTGACCTGTGGGTAAACTGCACGTTAATACATTTATCCATCTTTGGAATGTAAGAGATGAAATCAACACAGAGAAATAAACAAGTGGGGTAAGTCAGCCAAGCTACCAAAATCATTATGCCATCTGTTTTGCTGGCATTTTTAATGCCTGTGCAGAGCATACACGATGAAAAATAGAACTCCAATTCAAATTTTAGTTTCTTCTAAACTGAATTGCAGTATCAAATAGATTTACATTCTTTGGATAACCCTTAATTGGTGAGTAAAATAAACCAATACTAGTTTTTGTAAAGGGAAATTGCAGTAGTGTCTCATAAACGCTTCTACACATCCCACTGGTCTTCACCAACATACTTGAAGCTGGCATGATCCTCTCAAAGTAGTATGTTTTGTTATAGTTGTCTACACTATCATGTAAAGGATAACAATTCAGAAAAGAGGCAAGGTGGTCAATTGATTCTTCCTGAATACTGTGGACAAGCAACACTCAAGTTTGGTTCCTGAACCTGATAGGCTGCTGAAGCACTGCTCTTTGATGGTTCAAGAGAAGCCAATTGTACTACCAGGGGAGCAGACCAGAGAATGAATTCTGACTGGGAATGTCAAGTTTAAACTCTCTAGTAGTGCAAAGAGGTTCAGAAGTGAATGCAAATCCATCCTAAAGCCCTCTACATTAGCAGAATTGGGTAAAAAGCTCTTGTTGGGACCCAGAGAACCACAGTTTCTCTTGCTTCTCTCTTGCCTTGCCAGGAAGAATAAATGGTTTGGCTCCTTTACAGGGCACTTCTAAATGCCTTGCATTTCATCATCCCCATCATAGTGAACTGAGAATTTTTGACATTCCCCACTAAACATTTTTCTGCCCCCTGCAGTCACAGTGAGAGAGGCAGATGCATCTTTTCCATTCCTCCCACTGAAGTATTGCAAAATCTGAGCTGGACCATGCACTTGTGTAAGAGGATTCTAGCCAGCAACATAAAGGCTATGGCATGTGGTATGTGTAATGTAGCAGCCTACATATATTACAGTTTTTTTCTAAATCATTGGGATGCTATTAAAAAAAAAATTAACATTTACATCTCTGATGACTATAGAGTCGTAGGATCTTGCAGCAAATGTTTCAGAGTACTCATCACTGTGCTTTTTAGTATCTCTACACAGGCAGTTAGTTTAATTTCTGATATATCCATGTCATTTTTTTTTCATATTAATATTCCCATATGACAAGTACATTACTTCAAGCTGCTGAATTGATTTTCAAGAGGAATCTTGGTATACGTAAATTGTTACTTCTCATAAAACTTTTCAAAAAAATGGCCAGATTCAATTCTATCTTTTGTAAGGAGCATGGAGGAGTATAATGTGCCCATGCACTATTAAACAGTCTAGCTGGTATTGTTTAGTTATCATCTGTTGTATTTTGTTTAGTTTGACAAGATACTGCAGACTAATAAAAGCATTAAAACTGCATGATTGCAGTATTGGTAAAATATCACCACTGTTGGTCAAGTACTAATGAAAAATGAATGCAATTCTCCACCAAATTCAGACTGCCATTTTAAGAGCAGTCATCTAAAACCAGGCAGTGTTTAGAAATGCATGAATACGATGTTTACCCATGAAGAAAGCAGTGTGTCTTTATATTCCTAAAGAACCATATGTCTGTTTTAGTAGATCATACCAGTTTCTTTTGTGGAGGCCAATAAGGGTCATTAAACACCAATGGGTCTCTGAGTCCTTCTTCAGAGTCAATGACATTGTAGGCTTCACCAGGGATCTCATTTTCCTTCTGTACAAGATCTGCAGGGCAAGGGAGGCAAATGAACTATGAAAAACATAATCACTGCTTTTACTGTTGCTTTTTTATCATAAAAATTCCATTTTTTTAAAATTCCATTTAAAAACACATTTGCCTGTTGAAAGCATAAATATATATTTTTGTTATATTTATAATTTTTCATTTTAAAAAAGAATTTTGTCATTCTTTTTTGAAAAAAATTCTCTACTTTATTCTCTATTTTAATAAATATTACACAAACTTGTTATACAAACTTCAGGACAAAGCAAGTGGTTAACAAAGTAAATACCTCTAGAACAGTTTCTCAGAGGTGACAGGAAAATATTTCATAAGTACCTGAGGGGATTAGTAGTCTAACACTCATTTTCAGAAGTGACTTGAGAACCAAGGTTCAGCTTTTCAAAAGTATCTGGGCCTTTAACTCACATTTTACTTTAAGAGAGTTAGACCCTCAAAACCTATGAGGACCTAGAGTTCAGGATGAAAAGCCTTACTGAAAATCAAGGGGATTTGGGTTATCAAAGGCCAGATTTTTTAAAAAGTATTTAGGAACCTAGAGGCAGATATAGGCACCCAGATGATGGTTTTTTTTCAAAGTAGAGTGAAGAAGGGTTAAGTCCCTAACACTCACTGAGATTAGTGTGCTCTTAGAAAGTGCTAAGTACACCTCTGCATCTAAATACCTTTAAAAATCTTTTCTTGAATTGCTTTTGAAAGTGATCTTTATCATCTGAATGCAGTGACTTATCCTATGCTTAATTCTCGACCTCACAAAGGTTGACATAGATGTGCTTTACTCAAATATTTCTTCATCACGATCTTAATGGAAATTGACAGGACTAGGTAACAAAATCTTATTTTTAACAAAATCTGGTTGGTATTTGAATCCAGAAATTCATAAAAGCTTGAGAGCTGAAAATAACAGAGAGTTTTGCTCCACTGTGATTGCACTTGGGAGAGCTCTGTTAGATCCTGAGCATTCAGCTTCAGGATTTCTCCCTGTAAATGCTAAGCAGCCCACATGAGCACAAGCATGTATGCATGAAGTCATACTGATAGCAGTGCTAGAGTCTTATAATATGAATGACTAACTCACTTTCACCATCTTTGCCACAGCTGGGAAGAAGATAAGGGGTAGAATGAAGAAGAAAGTTTCAATGCAACACAAATCTGGCAAGATGAAGATTTGGATTTTGATTTCTGAGGAAGCAGAATTTCTTTCTGATTGCATTACACTGTGCAGCTCCATTTTTTTTTTAGCCTCTGCTATTTTTTTCTTACTTTTATGATTGCTTCATATAATCATCTTACATAAATATAAATTTTTCAGTAACAGTTCTCAGTATTCAGCTTTAAAATGAATCCACTATTTTGTACTTAAACGTTAGCTCCTAAGTCACGTTTGATTTTTTTTTTTTTTCCCTGTACTGACTGGCTCCTGAACATTCTGACTGATAGTAAGCTTTGTCATGAGATGCTGAGATATAAAGAACAACAGGTTACTTCATAATCTCTTCTTGTTAATGCTTGTTCTGGAGAGTACCTGCTGTCTTTAAAAGGGATTTGAGAGACCCAAGATTAAGAAGTCTCCCTATAACAATTACTGTTCTTATTACTGAAGAATACTCATACCAATGTCACATCTTCCTGATGGTTTCAAATTCGTAGACTGAGGGAGAGATAAACGTCAAAGAACCATATAGTATGCAATTATAAGACATCAAACTGGTCCAATACAATTCCATTTTGGAGAAGAGTAACACTATCAGACTAATTGATTTCTGTCTGCAAAGTATCTGTCAGGACAAAACACGATCTGACACCATTTGAATACTTTTTAAAGTGCAACAGTGCTTACAGTATTTCTAACCATCTTCCTAGTTGATCCCTATTGGGTAAATTATGTAAGGGGCTATGTGAAGGGAAGCTAAATGAACCATAAAACCTAACACTGACAATGTTTCAGAGAGGGTATCAAAACGCAAGAGTACTACTGCCAGTATGTCTTGCTACCTCTTTGACTTAAAAGATACAAAAGTATAGACTTCCATTCTTACACAGTTCAGTCAAGCTTGAGACACAAGTAAAGGATCTGCTACCATGATGCCCATCATAGTATATCCCATATTACTCCACAAAACATTTTTCTAAGCCTATTTAACCACTGAGCTCCTATTGCCATTACCCGCATTGACAATATCTGTGCAAAGCTGGTTCTTTGAAATATTATCCAAAGTCATAAATATTTGGAAAATTAATATGGAAAAATGAAATTACATTAAAAAAAAAAGGGAGATATCCACTGAATCTGCCCCTCCTTTCTCCTTTCCAGAAATCTAGGCTCAAATAAAGGACATGTACTATAATTTTGCTTCTTCTTCCCATCCCTTAACTCAGGATCCTTCAGAAGAAGTCTTTAACAAATAGAGAAAAAAAGCATCAAACCAAAATATCAAATGTTATTAACTAAACTTCCAATTTAGCATTCTTCCTAACTTCCTAACTTCCTAACTGAGAAAGTGAGCCTGCTGGGAACCTCCCTTTGTCCCGTCTAAGGGCATGTGGAGGTCTTCAGATGGCTAAACATCTTCTAGGCTATAGCAGTAATGTCTGCACCAGCTAACCCATTTAGATAGTTGGAACTAAATGATCTTCAGGTCCTTTCCAACCCTAATTATCCTATGAGTCTATGATTCTATGACCCAAAACAGAACTGACCTAGTTTTATTTCCAACTAAACTAGTGGAACTCACAGACTGGTTAGAAACTGAAAATAATTATTTTAAATCAGATGAAAATGGTAGGTTTTTTAGAAGGAGTAAGTAATTGAAGGCTACAGTGATAAAGGGTAACTAATTCAAGATCGGCATCCTGGATACTAGGTGATGGAAAGCCAAGACAGCAGTTTGCTACAGCTGAAGACAGTTTTAACTGTCCCAAGTTGAGAAGGTGAAATTGTTATCATCATGAGGTTAATTCACTTTTGCTTGGATATATTTACGACTCCTCCAGTGGAAGAGAATAGAGTTCACTGCTTATAAGGTCTCTATTTATAAACGCATTAGAATATTTTCCTTTTTGCGCTAATAACAAAGCTTGAAGGATAATCTCAATATAATTTCAGTGCACATTATGCATAGCTGTCTTCTTGACTGCAGAACACCTGAAATCCATTGATTGTATCCACAGTGGTAAAAAAAAAATGTGCAAGCAGCAACCAAATTAATCAGTAAGCTGCAGCATGCTGCCAAAAGCAAAGATGGCTAAACATTAACTTTATTGGGGTTTATTCATCTGTCATCTCAATGAATAATATGTTTCCAGCACTGCAGATATTGTGTCAGCTACACTGTGGACCCCAGTGGTATATAGTGAGCTACAAAACCACACGGATACAATGAGATAGACTTCTGAACACAGAAATCCAGACTCTTCCAGTGATACACAGATCCGTTATTATACAACAAACCCCACTAGCTCCTTCACAGCTTGCTTAGTCTGCTGTGTCACTATGTAGTTAAGAAGTCTTTAATCTTCAGGCTGACACAAGCGCAATGAGTCTACAGACTAAAATTTCATACACAATTTGGATGAAAGCTAATTGCTGCCTGTTATTCTATCTGCTTTCCTCCGAGTAGCAGAATGTGGGGAAAAAGTTAAATGTATTGCTTTGACTGCTTCATGCTTTGTGCTATGAACTGCAACTGTGAAAACACTAGTAAAAAAAAAAAAAGTTATTTCTGTGCTTCATGAGTATAAAAGATTGTCAGATAGTCATAAAATACTGCTGGTCAAGATGTATCACTCAAGATTTATGTTTAATTTACTCTGAATCAAAATTCTCTTCTCCAGGTTCCCAACTAAAGACATATTTTTTTACAATTATTTCCAGCAAAAAATGTGTTTTCAGATCTGAGCAATGGTCCTTAAATTAGATCTTTGTGGTACCAAAAATAAGCTCACTAAGGCAATTAGCACACAAAGCTTTATGCCCGTATGTGTAACTCTTGAACTCCAATGGGAGTCCACATTGTGCAAGTGAGTAGGACTAGAGACTTCAATGTAATACCATTAAAACTGTTATAATATACTATTTAAAACTAAAACAAGCATAATGATTAGACTAAGTGAAAACTGTTCTTCACAGAGTATAATAGATTAAACAGACAGGCACAAGATATAACAAGAAAACCAGGAAAAACAGCAGTAAAATCAAAGAATGTGAACATCTATATAGCACAGTTTATCAGAGGTGAAAAAAACCAAGGAGATAGTGCTTCAAAATTCAATAATCAGAGCAAAATTATGAATTAATAAGGAAAATTATATCTTCCAAAAGTCATATTTGTGATGTACAAGATATTTGAGCCATATTCATACATATATTTTAAAAAACGGCAAACCACAGATTTCGACAATATAAAGCCTTTTCATAATCAGAGAATGGTATAAGAAATCTTCTTAATGAAACAGCTGCACTATCTCCTGTCACAATATCCTTTGATGACAAATTATGCTTCAAGGTGAGAGCCAAGTCAGTTGAGATTCTTATTGTGAATTACCCCATAGGAATCCATATCTATCTCTCTCTCTCTTCTGACTACAGGTAGACCCTGATGAGATGACAGCCTATAGAGTAAAGTCGCCCGTTGCAACTTCCTTCCTATTGTATAATTTTCTGGTTAATGTATCTATTGGACACTGACTTAAGTACTTCATGCTTTTTTTTTTTTTTTTAATTTGGAAGGGGATAAGTATTTTAGCAATTTTTTTTCAAGAAATTGGTACTTCCTTAGAACTTTTTCTTATCATTCTTTGAATCTTATGACAGTGGTTTTCAGCATTTCTCATCATACATTCATATTCACCACCATTTAATCAAAAAAGGATAATTTTAACTATCACTTTTGCAGGAGATTTAATCTATAACCAGATAACTCTGGAAGTTTCAAAAAGCATGTAGATGAGGGTAGTCCTGGTGTAATGGTTGGACTTGATGATTTTAAAGGTATCTTCCAACCTAGTTGATTTCTACGATTCTGTGATTGTATAACCCATTAACAGTTCCTCCACACTGTACACTCAAAAACTGTTCTGCATGTGTGTACTATTTCCCCCCAGTTTTGGTTCTTGCTGCCTGATTATATCAACTGAACTTAAAACAAATCATTTTTTAAAGGATGTTAAATAACAAAACAAATTCATTTGTGTGTTGTAGGAAATTTATCCTAGAACAGCCTGATTTACACATCAGCCTCACCCTTTCCAATCCTAAAAGATATGGAATCAAACCTGCAATTAGAAAAGTTGCATATACTTTTGACATCAAAATAGCAACTGTTGTTCTGCCTATCTTACTACAAGTTTTTAGATAACTTGGAAATTTTAGAAAGGTCAGAGTGACCAGGAAATAAACAGATAAGAATATAGGGATGTAATCATGCTGCTCTGTAAGTCCATTGTGTGCCTGTATCATTAATGCCACCGGTAATTCTCATCACCCTGTCTCTGGAAGAACACCAGTGATAGTATTTCCAGAGGAGGAGGCATTGGAAATGCTCATACTCTCTACCCACAGCACTACTTTAGAGCCAGTGTCACTCTGGACAAGCACTGATTTTCAGCGCAGAATATGAGAGCACTGCCAGAGACAGACTGCTGAGCTGCCAGGATCCTTGGTCTGACCCAGCATGGCAGCTCAGCACGTTTTAATAATGAAGCTAGTCTCCAGAAATGATCAGAAGAAGCTTCCTCTTCATTTGTCACACTGCCTCCTCGCATACACTGAGCTTTATTTTTGAGGCCAACCTCAATAGCCAACCACAGCTGACCGAGCCCCTGGCTATTCTAAATTATATTAAGGCTGAGAATACTGTAAATCAGGCAGGAAACTTCAATGCCACCTTTGGCCACAACGACCATCAATTGTTTCTCTCCATTAGTCACAACTGGACTCTAGCCTAAGTGTCTGCAGTCTTAAACAAGATACTGTCTTTGATGACCAGTTTCCATCAGACTTAAACTAGTTCAGTGACAGAACAGTTATCCTCCCCGACAACCTACGGAGGTGAGAGAAAACAGTGAGAAATAAGATGTTTTCCATGAAAGAGAATTTATATGCAAAAAACCTATTCTTCTGCTACAACCAGCAATCTACAGTACAATATTTCTAGGATACACATAATTCTGGCTTAGTTCCACAAAATGAATGGTAAAACTGCCTCAATTTAATTACCACCCCATGAAGCAACCTGACAGTCTCAATGCAGTGCTTACTAAGCATTTTACCTCAGACATCTTGAAGATGTAGCATAGCACTGAAATTACAATACATACCATGACTTGTTCTGTCAACCTACTTTGGGAATGCAGCGTGCTTGTCTCTATAATGAGCTGTCTGATATTCACCCATTTCACCTGTAGCAAACAGGAGTAAAATGTAAGTAACAATAAGTTGGATTATTAGTTGAATGCAAGCTAAAATATTCATTTTTGGCAGAAGGTTTCAGATTCTTCTAACCATTTAAACAAGTGTAACACATAATTTACTTACATTTAAATTTTGAAAAACTTTTGATTTTTGTAAATTTTTAATTATTACAACCTGGAATAAAAAACAACCCACAAACCCTATTCTCTCCTTTTCCATATAACTTTTGCTTACAAGATTCCTGGAAAGTATATTAGGGACATGCTTGCTACTATGTCAAACACAGTGGTAACATATGCATTACTTGAGAACACATATGTGTGTCCTATTAAGAAAATTAACTCTGCAAGAAAAAGTTTTCTCTGTTTAGTTGAAAAAAACAAAGAAGAAAAGCAATGTCTTAAAAAAAATACAATAGGACACTTTATAAAGCTTACATTAATGCAGTTCTGTAATGCTTTTAATAAATATTTATGCTTCAAAATACATGCTAGTCTGCACTTCTGCAAATATAATGAAATGACGTATCTTTATTAAAAAACAAAACAAGTGACCCAGCTGGTTTCCAGCAGAACAAAGATTGAGACATATTTACTCATTAAATGTGACTGAGAAAACGGAGAAGCATTTTTCTTTTTAATTTTTTTAACAATCCTATTACATCAGAACCAAATTGTGCTATCCTTCCCCTGGCTAAGTAGTTTTTAGACGACATGCGTAAAAGTAGTTAAGCTCAGGCTAAATTTTAAAACACTCACCTTACAGGAACTATTCATGCCTATAAGAAGGCCCCTATAGAGCATCCAAGAAATTAGTGAATTTTCATTGACCTAAACCACTAACCTAACACTGCTGTGAGTTGTGTCATAGCGTGAATCCTGCTTAATGCCATCTCAGAAGCCATGAATTGTGGAACGTAGAAAAATAATACCCTCATTAGCCATAGAAATAGCATAAAAAAAACCAAAACCAAACAGGCCCACCTTTAAAATAACTTACTATAAATGAATAAAGAAAAAGAACTGACATCCTCCTTCTGCTTACCTGTAGGTTTCTAAGGAGTCCTTGCAACAAACACTTATATGTAAAAAAGAAGTTTCAGATGTTATTAGAAACCTTGGAGTTCAGATCATACAAGTATGGGAATGTACAGTATTTGAAACGCTATTAATGCCTGTAAGTTTAAGAAATTAATTGGAAGCCAACAGAAAACTTAGGCTTGAAATGTCTTTATGAATAGCAGAATACCAACAATACATAATATGACATGCCCATTTGTGCTCGAAATTCCTTCGTTTACTGCACTATGTTTGGTTAAGTCAGTGCTCTGTTCCCTATGATTGCCTGAGAGCAGATACTCAAAAGTAATTGTGCAGATCATACACAGCACATATGATCCAAACCATAGATTTGAAAGTCCAAATATACCTGAGAAAGATCACTTGCTTTATGATATAAAAAAAACAAACACACAAAGAAAAAAAAACCCCAAAACAAAACCAAGAAAACAAGTTGAAACCTCTGCAAGATAAAATATAGTTTAGATTTGCCAGATGTTGGCTCCCTTGCAAACCCTTTGTACTTACCCATTGTCTTTGTTTCTTACCCATTGAGTATGAATTATTTCTGAAACTTTAGTTTCTTTCTTTCACACAACAGATCTCTCTTTATTTGTTTCAAAAATAGAAATGTTCAGTCACCCCTCTTCAGAGTGACAGGGTTACAGAAAACAGAAGTACCTCAGGATTTAGAAAGCACTTCCCAGTCACTATTATTTGAAAGCAAGAGTTTTCACTCTCAAAGTGGCATAATGCCCCAAAAGAAACAATACCCTGAACAAAGATGAAACATCGTAGATTACTTTCACAAGCTTTTATTCTACAACAGAGAAAATATCCACACTCAAGCTAGGCTTCTTTGAAAAAAAAATTTTCTTTTTATATAGAGATAAAAAGCAAAGCTTGCAGGTCAGAGGCTATAGGGGAAAAGAGCTAATGTCTCCTCAGGCTTTGATGTTACAAGTAGTCCCTTGTTACAGAAGTGTATTAGAGCTACTAGTAAACCGAGCCAGCATGTTTAATAACCCCTTTCAGTATGGGTGGTATATGGATTATGCTGTACATAACATAGCAAGGAAAGTCATGCATATTATGAACAATACATAGACCTTTATTTTAACATGTTAACATTACTTTATGGCATAGCTAAAAGGTAATGTGTGGTTTATAGATCCCATAGGAAGACCTCTCTTTATAAATGAACCTGAAACAACTATAGACAGCAAAGCAGGATTAAGCGTTCCTCTCTCATTGAAATGTAACACACATAATGGGTTTTGCACCAGTGTCTAATGTCTGAAAACAGCAAATTTCAACCTGTTGAGAACCAAATACAAGTGTGATGAGTAACAGCATACGGTGCCTCTGTTGCTTTTGAAGCTGAAGGACTGCAGACTGCAGGAACCACTCTAAAACAGTACGGTCCCATTCAGTTGTCTTTCACTAATTCTTATGACCAACACCTGAATGACCTAATGCACTACTTTGGTTCTGCAGTGGTTCTAATGCACCAATGCACATAATGGACCAGTTTACATTTTACCTATTTCTTGGAACGCTGTATCTAAAAATTAAGGATAATATGCTGGATTCAGACCAATAAAGATAAGCTTAAAAAAAATCAGCCCAAAATATTAATTAGTGTTGGTGCTATGTAGCACCCAGTTGTAGAATAATAAGGGACAGCCTTAGAAAAAATGTTGAATGATTTTTAACTTCCTTGGGTTTTTTTTTTGTATCCATGTAACTTGAAACTTGATAAGAGCACTAATCCTCAAATTAAAAAAAAAAATAAATCTTTATTCTCTTAGGTATTTTATATCCTCCACTACATACAATGAAATATAGTTTCTGATTGAGTTTTGTGTAATTTGGAAAATTATGTTTGTTTGGATATTAGTGAAATACTAATTGCTGACTGAGACCACTGATTATGCATATTTGAAAACTGCATGAATATCAGCTTTAGGTACCCTGTAGTTTGAGCGTTGCTTAGTAGACAATCAAACAGAGAGACTGCCCACCAAAACCTCTCAAAAATCTCAAGTAATCAGAAAGCTGAAATGCAATTACCCTACATCTGAACCAGGTGCAGATACACCCTGGCAACTTTTCTTGGCAGAAGTGCCTACAGGAAATTTTGTATCAGCTCTAGTTTTCAGCCAGAAATGAGCCACCGCAAGAAGGGTTACAAGTGTTTGTAAGGGACTTGCACTAAGGCGTTTCTGCAGGAAAGATGGAAAGGCTTCAAAAAGAAATAGAAAAATAGTAGAAAGGATGGCAATGTGAAAGTGAAAAAGGGCAAGAGTTCAAGGGAAAGCTAGGAAGGAGGAGATAAAAAAACCCTGGTGTATGAGGAGTAGGGATACAGAAAGAAAACTGTGAGAAAAAAAAAAAACGTCCAAGAGGAGGATTTTTCACCTGATTGATCTTAACAGATTTCCAGATTACATTTTTAGCTTTGCAAATTTTGCTTAGAAATATATTTAAATGAATAATTCACTGGAACTATTTGAGAGCATGATGTCCTAAATAACAGCAGTCTTTCTACACTCAGTTTACATATTGGCAAGAAATGTTTAAAATATTGATACTGGCTTCACAATGCTAGGGAATCACCCTATCCCTCTGCTGGAAGCTACATCTCTGAAAGCACAGCTATGGAGACCGTCCTCCATCCCTTCAGCTGTAAATGTACTGCACTGGTGTGCACTCACCTCTGACACAGTATAAACTCTTCACTGTATAGACCTAAACATATGCTATCTGTACAATGGGTGCATCAGAAAGGACTCGCAAACCCCATTAAAATAGCACCAGAAGCAGAGCTGTAAACCAGTGTCCAAAACCACAGCAGTTGTATTTATCAGAGGATTTCCTGAGGTGTCTGACAGCTTTTAGCAATTAAAATAACAAAAAATGCAGACTTGCTTTTTCAGTGGAAGGTATTAAACACAAAAGGTACACTTTGTTTCTCTCAAATGATCCAAAGTGCCAGAGATGGACCATGTCCTGTCTTCCGTTTCAACATCTCTTTTGGAAATTTCCAGACTTTTCCAGATGTTTCCAGGCTATCTCCTTAGTAACATACTTATGAAACACTGCTATGGTCTGCTGTTTCTTCATCCTGCCTCCACACCAATTTCTGCCTTACTGGTGAAGTATCTGTGCAATGGCAGTGGGTTCCCCAGTCCTTTTCTCTTTTCGTCGTTCAGCATTTATGCTACACCATTTAGGTAGTAACACTTTTTAGATTCATTTTCTCCCTTTCTTTTGGAGAGGCCTTATGTAGACCCCTTTCTAGCTCCCCAAGCAGGACCAGAAGGAGCAGGTGTGGCTTTCCGGGTGGGAATTATAAGCAGCATCATTTTTGTGTGCAGTTCATGGCAATGCAGAGTGGAGCCACAGAGATCCCCAGCAGGCTGGTGTGCTTCCTCCCCCACAATGCTTCCTTTTTGCCCCTGTTCATTCTTAAAGAGCAAGCTATCGGGAACAAAGACTATCCAGTGCATGTGTTTGGAAAGAAGCGCAAGAGAAGGCTCTACTGCCAACGTGCAACAGCGATGAGAGTTTTCTTAAAAAGCCATGAGAATTATAAACAATATACTACTGCCGTGTGTTAAAAAAGAATGAGGTCACTAGTGAGAAAGAAACTAAGTGTTATTCTTAAAAGACAAAGTCAGGAGATACAAAAGGGCATACATCATTTCCCTCTGAAACTATGATAAAATAACAGCAAAAATCAGCTTAGGAGCAACACATGAACTAGCCTTCTGTGCCTCCTGCTCTGTTCCTTCCAAGACTAAATGGATCTGTGTCTCTCTTTTGTCACATTGTTGTAACTTTCATTCAGTCTCCCCACTTCACCTTGACCGCATCTGAACAGTGACAATATGTTTCTTGTTCTTAACACTTTTCCCAGCAAGGATCACTGACAGCCTCTTACTTTGTATTTTCTCGGCTTCTGAGGCAGTGGTTTCCCCCCCCCCCGCCTTCCCTTTCCCCCAACCATCATCACTCCTATATGGGGAGAATTCAGTTCAATTTCGGTTTTAAACGTTAAACGTTTGAATTAGCAAATGTCTTCCAGCTTGCAGAGGAAAGAGATGGTCTTTAAAAAAGAAAGGAAAAGAGTTTTACTTTTTGCAAAATAAAAAATGAAAAGCTGCAGAATAATCTTAAATCATTTTATACTGCACATAAAACTTGAAAATAATGAGAGCTCTTCAATTTAGCAATGATTGGGGTTCTAGGCATACAAATCAAAGAGAGCTGTAAAATTATTAGAACACTACAGTATCTTTCGTAAGCATTTCAATTCAGAGGTGATCAAAGATTCTGGACTTGCAGAGCAATTTACTTGGCATTTGCAGGAAAGCCTCACTCTTTCAAACTGAAGCACTCTTAACAATATGAAGAACTCCAATAATTTTAAATTGATGTATACCATACATGCCTAGAAATCCAATTTAGTCTTTAAATAAAAACATTATAACTTCAGAAGTATTAAGGGCCCACCCACAACATAACAGCAATCTAGCTTTTCCAATTCACATGTCAATTCAGCCTAGCTGTTATTTCTCCCATGCTAGGTTTTTCTGGCACGAGGAATTGCTGAAAACATTAAAGATGAGTGCTTCTTTTAACCCTATCCTTCAGGCTTGCTTTCTGCTTATTTATGATCTTTTTCCCAAGCTCAGTGAAATTCTGGACAGCCTCAGATTACAGACTGATTTGAAAGGTGTAA
This sequence comes from Pezoporus occidentalis, assembly GCF_034315485.1. NCBI lineage: Eukaryota > Metazoa > Chordata > Aves > Psittaciformes > Psittacidae > Pezoporus > Pezoporus occidentalis. Next base: position 13,914,332 of record NW_026913103.1, on the reverse strand, counting down.
ATGGTATTTCTAAATACTTTTAAATATGGCAGATTAAAAACAGAAGACAATGTTTAAGCCACATCAAAATTGCAATATATTCTTAACCAAAACTTTAATTCATCTCAGTTTAAGTTTGTGAATACGTGTATCTAATTTACCTGAGTTTTGGTTTGCTAATAAGTAGTTCTATTCTTAATGGAAATATAAAGCACATTGAGTTCTAAAACAATATTAATAAGAGCAGGAAAATTAAGTCTAAATTTTAAAAGTTACGCCCCAAGTATACATGAAAAAAAAAAGTTCCCTGAGTAAAAGATCTTCTGTGTTGACCCCTCTGCTGCTTCCAGGCAGATCTTCTTTCTGTGTAAAACAGACTCCTGTCACCAGCCAGTTTGTGAAGTCTCTGTTTTGCATAGCAGAAAACACCTTTCCAGTCCTACTGCCAATACCAGAAACCCTTCCTGTAGCCCACAAAGCTTGTGAGTGCTCACAGGAGTGCTACTGTCTATAGAAACTCAAGGGGGTTTTGTCTTACTGACACAGATGTAGGTCTGTGTGAGACACACGTAAGGCAGACAGCAGCTTCTCCAACATTCATCATGCCAAAAAACTTAACAAAAAACAACAAACAAACAAAAAAAAAGTGAAGTTGGAAGGAACTTCTGGAAATCACCTGGTGCAACCCCCAATTCAGCAGAGAACCAACACAGATCAGGTTGCTCAGGATTTTGTACAGTCAAGATCTCCAAGGATGTAATTTTATAAATCCCTAATACTTCTTTATGTTATTTTGTAAATTCTGGTATCCTAAAATCATGAATTTTAGATTTTTTTTCTGCGAAGTTGAGGCCTGTTTGCAAGGATAGAACATATCTATAAAATATTAATCTAAACTAATACAGGTGACCTTAAATTTTTTTTTCTTGGTACTACTGAAGTTTATGTGATCTGTGATAAGAAATCTGTTCTGTCCCCCATGGGCTATAGCTTAGCCTCAAGACTTAGTGAATGTGGGACTTAGGGTAAATTTAGTGGAGACTATGATGTCTATAAACCCTTACAAATGTCACACCAAAAAGCATTAGATTTCTATCTCCAACTATGCCAGGACTCGCAGTCAGGCAGCAGAAGTGCTTACAAATATCCATAATAATGTTCTTGGCCTTATAAAATAAATATAGCCTCTGGTGGTGGAGACTAACACAAGTTAGCAGAGGCTGTATTTTAAAGTATTCATTCTTCTTTCTTGACAATAGAAAGAACACTATAGAAAGAAAACTTCTCCAGAATCCTTTAAATAATGAAACCTGAAATACCTGTTATTGGACAAACCTGTGACAAAGCTTGAGGACCAAACCACAGATGTTGGACACAATGGCATATTTCATATGCATCTCAATTGCTTTCTACCAGATTTGTTCTTCCTTTTCCATATTGGTTTTCTGTGAAGTTTGACAGCAAACTTGTTTTGGAAATGTTAGAAGAGAAACAGTAGTCACTGCTACAAAAGGGAAATGAACTACATGTTCAGTGTTCTGTAAGACAAGATTGTCCAAACAAAAGAGAAAAATAGTTCATGCCATTACAAATATTTTGTACAGTAGCCAGATGCCTCCTACTATTTTTGAGTCAAAACCTCAAATGTTCATGACTTGACAAAAATCTAGAGGTGTTAATCTATAGCTAACCTTTTAGCTTCCTCAGTGTATGAGATTATTGTTCTGCTTTGAGTAGAGTAGTTTAATCAGGTACTTAACAGCTACAGCTATCAGAAATCAGCTGCCTACAGCCTTTCAGAAGCCTTAGGCCAGGAAAATAAAAAGGTAAATAATGCCAGAAAAAAAAGTCTAAACTCAGTAATCTCTCCTAATAACTTCATAGGTTTCTCTTTTGGATTTATCTCAACTCCTTCATAGGTTTTAAAAACTTACCTGAGTAATGCCCTAAAGATTTCAAGCACTGTAATGCATTTTTTAAAATACCATTTTTCAATACGAATTGGAGAACACCTTGAAGCAAAAAGAATGGTCTTTCTAAAACCAATTAATTCTTTGGTTTTAAAATGTTTCTGTGTACTGAGAACAGACAGAAGGAGCAGCCCTGAACAAGGACAATACTCATCCCAGACAAAACTGGTAGCTGTCAGTTGCTTTTGCTGTAGTTTTATCCAAAAACCTTATTTTCTGCTGGTTTGATTTGTTTTCACTGCCTGTTAAACACAATTGAAACAGAGTATATTCATAATTCTGTGGATAATTAAAAAACTATGAAGGGATTTCATTGAAACTTCCCAGTTCTTTGGTTGCAAAAAGCATCAGTGAATATTTTCAGTCAATTTCAGCCCAAAGACTGAGGGCCTCACACAGTTATGAACATATGGCAATAGAAGCTGACACAAACCCTTCTGGTAATCCAACCACAAAGCAGTAAAGAGTGCTATACTTCCTTAACTGTACATGTAGGATATTTGATTTGTTGTAAAAGAAGTGTCCTGCTTGCAGGAAAAGAAAGTGCCCTGCTTGTAGGGCATTTTCTCCAAAATAAAATCACATTCTCTTACCTTTTTACCCGTATATTTCTTTCCAGACAGTTCTGTTAAAAAATACAAAATTGAAACCAATAACTCCTTTTTTTACTCTTTCAGATAGACAATGTTGTAAAAACCCCTACAAATGCTAAACTATAAATGCTTAGGATTAAGGAGGGCATTACAACAAAGGGGAATAGTAATAAGCATGTAGAAACACTTATAATAGAAAATACTTGCATACTTACTTACAGTGATCACTCTTCAAACTATCACAAAACACAGCTGGTTTTCCAAACTGACTAGCATTCTACCAGCAAACTGAATACGGTGTGCCTATTTTTCAGGCCTTGTTTAAAGACCTTAAAATTAGAAGTAAATTAGATTGAATTTCTATCAGACAAACTTTTTCATATCTCAATATGCATACATGTATATATATACGTACATATTTAAATTGTGATACTTTGTAAATACTATAATTACCATATTAGATAACCCTATGACCAAAATGACAAATTACTGAAATTTGTGCCTAGTTTAATCCTGAAAAGCCTCACTGTAGTCAGCAAGAATTTACAGAACCTGGGTGAAGATATAAATACATGTATTTAGCATTTAGATTCTTCAAGTAATGCATGAAGCAGCACACACTACTGAGTGCTAGTTTTAATTTAAGAATTCATCCTCTATCATGGAAATAAATCCTACACTGAAGGTGTTACTTTGCAATTTCCTTTCTTTTAATTGTAAGCAAAACAAACATCTTTGTTATTGCTGTGAGAAAGGAAAGAAATAAAATAAGGAGACGGGACAGAACATACAGGAAGAGGGGATTTTTGACAAATTGTATAATTAATATAAATAGACATTGACTTTTTTTTTTTTTGTTTTGTAAAGGAAATATCAAAAGGAAAGGAGATGTTTAATAGAGGCTCTGCTTGCCAGCATGCCAGTCACTGGAACAGAGTTTATTCCTTGAATGTGTGCCAGGAGATGGAAAATTATCTTAACTGTAATGTTTCCACCGAACATGGGAAATGAAAGATTAAAAACAAATAGCTAAAGAAGCTTTGAATTGGGCACTTTTACTATCAGTACAAGGTGTCTTAACTTTACCTCTTGAGACACTTTTCCTGAGCTTGAGACTCATGGCACAGAAACTCTTGGTCTGCCTCTCTGCACTTTTGCTCCTCCTGGATCCTTGGGCATCTATCCACACAATAAAGTTTACAACTTCGGGCAGAAAATGAATATGTTGCATTATTTAACAGTGACTGCCTTCAGAATACTCCTGGGTAAGGTGGGAATGGTATTTTCGTGTTTCTGAGATCACATCTTTTTTTCACAGCCACATGGCTGGTAGCATCTGAGTTAAAGAACAGTGTATTTTCTATTATAGTATATTATACTAATATCCATTCTTTTTGCCTTCGCAGTGGGATTTCTCTTCCCTGATTTTAGTTATGTAAAGGTTTGACAACAAGCTCAGCGAGAGCTGAGGACACCTACAGTAACATATTAACACATAGGTGTCTACAGACACACTAAATAGTCCCTGAACTTTGAGACTTGGTTCAGTTGACCATGCATGGGTATCTAATGCCATCTGACATTTTCTGGGGTATCCAAGATGTATCTGACAGGTTCACAAAGATGACACAAGACATGCAGGAGACCTGCTTCCAGAGTGGGCCATTCCGCAGCATCTCAGGTACTGCTAGACCCTGTAAGGAGGCAGCTGAATCAGGCCCCTCATTGGAACAGTCAGTCATGTTCAGAAAATAATTCACTACCAAGTACAAGATCTGCATTATGGTGAG
>NW_026913103.1:13712500-13905000 GCF_034315485.1 Pezoporus occidentalis | reverse complement strand
ACCCGATTTTCAGTTCATTCCCAAATACACTTGCAAGCACAGCACCACATCTCATCTACCCCAGATCACACAGCGTGGACTCTTAACTTCTCAAGCTGTATCTATAATGAACTTGGTACTTCCTCTGCGGGTTAATCAGAAAGATTACTGAAAAGCTAAATCTATTACCTGTGAGATGGATTGAGGTAAAAAGAAAACCTATACTCATAATAAAATTCACTGGGAAGTATGTCATCAAAGTAAAGCTTTTGAGAGGCCTAAACTGAGATTGGAAGATAGGAACTTGCTAATCAGAAGTCTAAACTTTAGAGAACACCTGATTGCACCCAAAGGTTATATGTATTCTGTCACAGAGTTCTAACTTAAATAAGCTTACAAAGAAATTAGGTGAAAGGTGAAATTTATCATTGCAAAGAATGAGGGGCAGTGAAAAACTTGTCAAAAGTGTACACATCAATTCCTTGCACCAGCTGGGGCCTTTGGGAGCACTGGAAACGCAGTCCCCTACAAATACACACAGGTCATTTAGCGTGGCTTCAGATGAAATTCATATGTACTTGTAATATTTTCTTTGTAATATTCAATATTCAAAGACTAAATGTCAGAATATCTAAGTTGGAAGCATTAATGATTTTTAAAAGTGTATAGTGCAGCTGGAAAGAAATGTGTTACCATATACACTGCAGACATGAATTCTTAAAGTACATATCCTGTCTCAGATTACCCAGGAACATCTAAAGCAAAGATCTGTCCCAGCCTGAGCAGTGATACATTCTCTGCTTCCTGAGCCCATCAGCTTTTGGGGAGATAGGTGCTGGAATCCTGGCTTTATTTGTATTTAAGAACAACCTGAGGCATTGGTTGTGCTAAACTAATGCCTGACGGGTGTAGGGCAGCAAGACTGCCAAGTTGCTGGTGCTTAGGGGTCAAGCCAGGGAAAACAAGCCCCATACCTATTACTTTGCACATGTTACATGAAAGGATCCTTTAAACCATTTTGTAGGGACAGCCACCTTTAACAGTCATTTTAGTGTCCTTTTATTCTGCCAGTGTGGTGTAATGGACTTCAGTATGGGTAAGAATGTGGGTGTGGTGTTACACAAGGGCAAAAGGATGAAAATTATGCCTTTCATTATTTTACTTATCTCAGTCCTTGGTTCTACCTTCAGGGCTCCTCTAGCATTTCTCCATCTTTACATACAAGCTTTGCCTATAAAGAAAAAACACCATAAGCACCTGTAAAACTCCCACAGGAGCTTGTCTCCTTTGTCAGTCACTCTTTCTCACTTTTCTCCAAGTAAACTGGACTTGAAAGCAGCTGAGTGCCAGAGCCCATCTGAGGGAGAAGGCTACAGTTCACCACTTTCCATCGAAGTGGAAATTTCAGCTTGCCAGTATGAGACATATTCAATAACACCTGATTAAAAGCATACCATGGAGTCTGGGTAATGAAAAAGACAAAGAGGAGTGCATAGAAAAAGAAGGGAGGAAGATGGAAATAAACTAGGGGGAAAGGTCCTTATTTTAAACTCTTCCTCATGAACACCGCCACATCTTAAGTCATACCATGTAGTCCTTTGGAAACTTTGCATTTACTGCTTATTCCAGAGGCTGAATTTTAATTTGGCTTTTAATCAGTTGTCTGCTGAAGAAACAATGACAAGAGAGAACTAAGAGTCACAGCCTGCTCTTCGCTGGCCATGAGCTATGGCAGGTGGCATGTCCTTGAGGAGGGGAGGAGTGGCAGGTGAAGAAGCAGGAGGACCCTGACACTGGCATACTAGCTCTCAGGCAGTCTGGGTATGAAAGAGCCTGGTCAAAGGAAAGAAAAATGACAGTATTTCCATCTGTTGCAATAAGGAAGCTTACACCATAGTAAATTAAACAATCCACTCAATGTAACAGGGTGTGCTCATAGAAACCTAATCTACTCCAAATCTTCACCTGGGATGACACACATCCCATCCTAGTTACTGGGTTTTAAGTTTCTGCCGAAGTGTAACAGACTATTGCACAAAAACACGCAGACATTTCTGTTGTCAAGAATTGGACTTTCATGGACACAGTGTACTTAAAAACTGTGATTTGGCAGCAGTGACAGCTATAAGTGTTCAACACTGAAAACATCAGAACCCCTCCAATCCAAAACGGCTGCCTCTGTATCTTGACTTATCTGAACACTGATTTTAAAGGTTTAAACAATGTAACAGGTATAAAGAGTAAGTATAAACACAGTAATATGCTTACCATTTTAGACATGATTAAAACAGCTGGTATTTGCTGCACAAAGGCGGTGGTATAACTGAGGCAGAAAATCTTAATCCTGTCTATAGGCCTTTAAAGTTTCCACAAGGATGAAGGGTGCTATAAAAATATTTATAAGCCTGTAACTAGCAAAAATGACTTCATTATGATCTCATGATGTGCTGCCAGAGCACCAATTAAATTGACTTGATAATGTTATGATTAGGCTGTACTTTTCATCAGTTACAAAGCTCTTGATTGAAGAAGAGATTTGCAACATTGAAAAAAATGACCTTGTGATATGGATTTTTATCAATGACTTTTTACCTTGCTGGTTTCCAATTACATGACAAATAAATAATAGTACTTGCAGCTCCTATTATACTTCTGAGGATCCCAAAGTACTCTGCTGATTAATTAGCTTCACAAGAGCTGTGAGAGTTACATACACGTTATCATGTTGTTATTAACAATTCAGAATTCAAATGTGATATCTTTGCCCCCTTCAAATAAATGGCAAAAATCCTCTTGACTTTAGTGGGGGTAAATTTTACTCAGAGAGTTTAAGCGGTTAGACTAAGGTCACAAAATCTGTCTGCAACAGAACTGGGATATCTCTCATTTCTGGCTGCCACTGCAGTTAAAGCCATAAAGTAACTCAGGTAAAATGTAAACGGTTTGAATTACACTTGATCCTGTACTTCCATTGTCAAAAAGTCAGCTTTAAAAGTCATAACATGCCACTACCAACCCTAGTTTTTTTTCTTAAAAAAAGCAAATTCACATAATGCAGAAACATTTGAGTGGCGGAGAAAACAGAGCACATATTCGACAAAGTATTCTTTCAAGTCCTTTTCAGTCTATAACATAAATGTTTGAGAACACCTGTATTTCAGTATTTATATGAACACATACATTGAATAAGTGTGTATTTGTATTAAACATGTTCTAATATTTGTTTCAACATGAATTCAGAGATGAAAATCAATGCAAGGTACAGCAGTGTATTCAACATTCCTCAGGCAAATTCAAAATTACTTAAGCAATTACATCATAATAAAGAATAATTTGGGGGGAGAAGTATTCCTTGATGCTCTAAGTGTGTACTTCATGATTACAGCTCTTTCTTAGCATTAATTTGATTCTTCAGATGCAGTGAAGGGGACATTCTTCACACCACACTCCAACTCCTTTGAAAACTTACAGAAAAGAAGGACAGAGCAACAACTGGGTTTTCAGTTAGGGAACAGAGTAGACAGAAAAAAACTTTTCTAGAATCAGTTCAAAAGCCATGGCAGCTGGAGCAGTGACAGCTGAGCTGTGTTGCTTGCTGTCCATCTGTCCACCAGGCAGGACAGTTTCCCACCAGAAGAGAAATGGAACCTGAGCTACATTTTTTGGGGGGGAAGTATTATTAAAAGACTTATGATAGCAACCTTAGCTTGTTACTTGTTTCCTCTTTCTTCAAAAGATATTTCAAGCATCTTCCAGTACATGTGAAAAAGACCCTTTCATCATCAATTGTCAAACATGGACAAAGCAGTGGAATCTAATTCTTGGTTCTTCTCTTGCAGTATTAGTGGAAGCAGAAGAGACCAGAAAGGGAAAATACAGAGAGTGTGCGAGGTGCATCCGTATGGAGAACGGGAAGGTGACACCTACATTATGTTTATGATCCCTTACAGAAGATGTGACACATGGCAAGAAAAAACAGAGAACTGTGATGACCTTCAGCACTGACTGCATGGTAACTGGTGTCAAAAAAATGCTCCCCCTCCAAATATGCTATTACAAAGCCAAGGATAGCTAAAACCACTACAATTAGATGCAATTAATTAAATAGTGCTAACCAAAGCTGGTTAGTCCACATGGTACAATAAGCAGTATCTCAGCAGGCTAGACCAACTGTGACTTCCATGGGGATACTCTCGATTCTAATGTTATGACAATTTCACAATGAAACTATACTTTTAAATATCTTTACTCTTGCGATGCCTTTTTATTATAATAAATGTACATTATAACTTTTAGATATTAAGTTATATTATAAACTTGCCTCTATTATGAAAGCACGTAATTTCATGTTACCAGGATGCATTTAGAGTGGTAGCAGGAAGAGGGAAAGAAGTTTACAATCAACATTTAATCTGGCTGCCAAATGGAAATAACAGCTCAATAACAGCAAAAAAATAAAGCAGGATTTAAGGCTCTAAGCAACGCCAATCTTGTGTCTTTAATGCTTAAAGACAAAGCAAAGCATAAGCCATTTTACAGTTGTATACAAGCGGTTTTATTAGTTTTGCCCTATAAATGCCAAATTTCACATAAACCACGGTGTAACATAAAAACTTCTTTCAAGTTGCCCTTTGTAGCCAACGTAAAAGTCATGTACAGATCTCTATAGATCTTAGGTAGAAAATGACCCAGAAATTACTGTTAGGCAAAAAAGTTCTCTGTATGTTTGGGTGCAGCATTTCCCCAAATCCACGAGCACTGTACTTCAGGGGGTTATGACACATATCCAGACTATAAGAATCAAAATAAACTGGTTATGCTTCAAAGGACTATTGGTACAAGCAGTCATACTATTGATAGTGCGATTTGACCATATTCCTGTTTGCAGATATGAAAATGAAGACAAATTCTTGGAAGACTCTGTGTTACAAATTTACAATTCACTTTCAGTAAGTGGAGGTACTTGTATCGCAGATATAAAAATAAAAGAAACAAACCCACAGGATTTTCAGAAGTTTCTATTTACCTTCGCAGAGCCTGGAAAAATCCCGAAGATATGCCTGTAGGAAGACATCTTCCTACCTCCTGGGATGCTAGCAGTAAGATTTATTGCCTTCTTCCAAAGACTTCCAGCAAGAAATAGTGTCCAACTCAGTTTGGAGAAAACAGATAAAAGATTTAACCTCCAGTCTCTAGTAACAGCAGTGGACACTGAACTAAATTATCTATCCAGCAGGGTGAATTAGCTTGACCACTAAGTGGATGTGATTAAAATCAGGGATGGACAGTCTTTTCCAGCAGACAATACAAGGAGAGCAAAATAGATCACTACCATTTCACTTGTTTTCTGGCATACCACAATTTGCTTTTGGAAGAATACATTGCAAAGCTGGACACAAATCATAATACCTATTTGTCTGCTAAGGCTCCAAATAATATACACTTTGTACATGATTATGTTAAAACCAAAACCAACAGCTTGATTATTTTTTTTTTTTTTTTTAATTTTTTCCCCTCAAGGAAAGCTTCTACGCTGCAAAACACAGAAGATACTTAAAGAGAAACAAGTAATTCACATGTGGCATGTATACCAAACTTCTTTTCCTTTATATTTCTGCATTGGATTTTCTGTACCTTCCCCCTTCACCTATACTCTTCTCCTTTATTGAATGCGAATTCAGAGAAGCTTAAATCAAATATATAAGGTGTCACCAGGTTCAAGCAGATTTGAAATTAGGTGAAGAAAGTTCACTCAAACTCACAGACTGTTTCTGGCTTCAGCAATTCTGAGAACAAACATAATCTATATCCATAGGGGAAGAATTTGAAGCAGTCTCTGATAGCAGAAATGTAGATCTACAACGCAATGGAGTTTAATAAACTTTTCTTAAAATGTCCTTTGACTTCCCATTGGCTGCTAGATGGGATGGGGCAATACAAGCCTCACAAATTATAATTTCAAATACTTTTTATATTGGTAGTCTTACAATCAATATTTCACTACTATTCAAGACTTGCAGTCAAGATTATGGTTTATAAAAATGCCAGGTTCTGTTAGTTTATAAGAATATTTCTGTACTATTTATTTTCTGCTGATGCTTATAGACCATCATTTCCAAGCACCTACATCCCAGTGCGGATGTTATGTGTTTTTCTTTCCAGTAGAAAAATAATTAAAAAAAAAGAGACCAAAATGTGCTGATAATCTGTTGTTTACTTCTAATCAGAATCTGGAACATGGTCTGCATTTTTAAAGCTTCCTAAAACATGCTAAAATGAGGTTTAAAAGAGTATCATATGATGGGCAGCGTTCATTCGATTATATGCAACTGGTGTTATGCTCACCATTAGCATAGCACCATAAAGCACAATAAATAAGTTGAAGCAGCCAAGAATTTAATACGGAAGTAGGTACACATAAATTATATAGCCTGACAGTTCATACAAATCCAAAGAAAATTCTAACATTAAGATGTATAAGGTGAGGCTTCATAATACATCCAAATACTGAAAAGTATTTTGTCTAATTGATATTCAGATACTGACTAATTTAAAGATAAATCATTTTACATTATAAAGAACATTAATGAAAGCCTCTTAATTTAAAAGATCATCTCCCTAGAAAAATGTTCAGTGACACTTAACCATGTTGTTATTTCCAGCATGTGAATATACTTGGTGAAATTCCACCATCATTAGTGAAGATCTGCTTCCCTAGGTGTGGAGAACGTTATTTTCCTGGCTGTAGCATGTATGGAAGAAAGAACAAACAAATGTATGAAAAAGAGACTGAGAAAAGTGTATGAACTGATAGAGGAAGTGAAAGGAATGAAGGAGGGGAAAGAGGGAAAGGGAAAACAACACGTGTACAAGACAGTATTAACAGTAAAAAAACCCCAACAAAACAGTATGAAGATAAGAGCGACTAGAGAGAGGAAAGCGAAATCCAGAAATGGTGGCAAATTATGCTGGCTACAGGAAAACAAAAGCACTTCAACCTCACACATCAGTCCAAGTGTGACCTGCTCTTAAGCACAAAAGAAAAATAAAAGCTGGATAAGCCAATGATGTTTAAAAAATCTGTAGATAGTTTTCTATGGATATAAGCTGGGTTTGTGGAGAAAAAATAGATTTCATAAGTAAATATATGCCTGTGTGCAAGCACAAACTTACTGAACCCCTAGCTCTGGGATTTCAGGTGCAAAATCAGTTACCAAGGGTAAAGGAACTGAAGTTTATTTTAGCCTCAAAATCCTCTGCTGCCAAAGAGCCAGAACTTAAGTAGTTCATACGGTGAATTTTGCAGCCTGAACCGAGCATGTACAGCATTTATTATATAAAATCGATATAGAAATGTCATCTGCAAAATCCCTGCCTGCCCTGCCTACCCCTACACCAGAACGTGTATGTGATAACAAAACAAACTGCAGCTGACTCACGCTGTTTCTGCAAGGGGAAGTATTTTGATATCCAAACCTTTTCCCTCGCCCTTTTGTTGTTGTTGTTGTTGTTGTTGTTGTTCTCAGTGCAAGCAGAAGAGAGAATTCCTTCTGTTTTATCAAATGGTTCATTAACAACCAGTTTTGATGAGATTCTAATGACATTAACGCAGCTGCCACCAGCCTCACCTCGTTTCAGGCTGGAGGCAATAACAGAGACACAAAAGTCTTAGGAGTTTCATCGTGGTCACTGTCAGCATATGTACACTGGCTGCAGTGACCAAAAACTTCAGTCTGTGTTACACTGGTAGGAGAAGAGACAAAGGGAGAAATCCTGATGGTCAAAAGTTTGACAAAAGACGACTCCTGAATTCTTGAGCTTGTTGTTGCTAGATTTTACTTAGCATAAGAGAAATAAATGCTCTTAATCATAATGTGATTCTAATAATCCTCATTCTTTCCAGCATGAAATAAAAGATTACATATTAAAATATAAAAAGAATATTTGAGATTTAATAATTTTTCTCTTTTTGTTTTTTTCTCTAAAAAGTAGAAATTAGTAGCCATGCTATTTACACAGAAACATACTTTCATCAAAAAATTGCAAAGATCCATAAGTATATGTTGTGACTTACAGTAGAACACATCTATTGTTTAGCTACATAGCACCATGAATATATAGTAAAACGGGAAGAGAGTCATCTCACAGGTAGTAACCACCTTTCCCTCATACTAAGCCACTACTTCATAGTCTTATACAGTCTGTAGAGCGTTAGAGATCCTCGGAAAAATGTAAGTGACAGTTTCAGAATTTTTTTATAGTTTTGTAAAGTAAACCTGCAGTGGATTTACCTCATAAAACTAAATCAAAGCTGATGTTCTTTAGCAAGCAACACTCAAAGATGTTAATGGGTTTATCCCTTCCCATATGTTCTTGGCCCATTTGTTTTTGTTTTGCTTTGAATTTCAATTTTGATGTTTTTAGTGAAGTATTGTGAAAATACATGCATACATAAGTATCTATGATTTACAGGGAAAATATCATAATACAACATGTATCAAATACTACACTGAAACCGAAGCAGAAGTACTAGTAGAAACATAGTTATTTTTGAAAAGCCTGTGGATTTCAGAGGAAGGTAATGGATGGAACAGTTGTCAATGTACTGGAGGAAACAGTGTGTAGAAATGGGCATTCCCATTATGTGCACTATCTGGCAAATCCCATCCCTGTTTTTAGGTCAACGGATATACACTAAACGGACTCAGTCCTATCCTGATCTTTATCCCATGTGACCTCCACTGAAGGCTCACTGGGGCTCCATCCCATAGGTGCTCATCCACCTGGAGATCTAGAGAGAATGACCACATCGTTGAAGATATTTTGATGCCCTATGCTACTCAAAAATCTAAACAAGAGTCTGTGCTCTTCTTTGTGTTACTTAGAAATTTCATCAGGCTTTAACATCTGATGCTTCTATGCTCCTTAGTCGGCAGCTCCAAGTAAAAGAGTCTGAAGTAATTCAACACAGTGATAAAGAAGCCTTGAATTTCTGTAGTGAAGGCCATACCTGGCAGGAAAAGGTGCAGTCTTCAGCACAGCCTACAGTGGCAGAAAGCTTGCTTTCTACTTGTTTATCTAGGATTAGGAAACTCAGTTCAGCACTTTGACAGTCACAGGCAAATGTCCTCTTTAGAGATGTTATAATCATTCCTTCAGTTCCTGGAAATATTTTCCTTGCTCACCAGCACCCCTTCCATCATGCCCAGGAGGAGTCTAAGAGATTGTTCTTCCATTTAGTAATGTCTTTTAGACAATGATGCCATTGTCTCTTACTGACAAGAAGGAAACAGAGTTGAGTGTGTCTGTACACTGATTTAACAATTTCTAGTAAAGCTATTTAAAGTTGCAGCACATAGACAAGAGGGACAAAGGCAAGAGGGGACAAAGCTCAGTTTCAAATGTCAGAGTCCTTTGCAGAGAGTAACAAACGGCTACACTGCTGGAAAAGGACAGACCTGCAGGACTATACACACCAGTATCACAGTTCAAGAGCTGGTATTGAAGCTACACCCAATGTAAAATTCTAGACCGTAATTTGCAGTTATCAGAAATGCTGTAATATCCTAAAGATTCTTAGGCTGTTTAGTGATTACCTTTTGATCAAGATTTCCATTTAGGCTGTATAAAGAGGTAGGTGGTATTCTTTAAATACAAAGACTCAATTTATACCTGTACTGTACTGGTGGTTTTCTTTTCTGTATGATTAAGTGGGAAGTAAATACTGAGGATTTTTCTTTATATTTGTTTTAAAAACTTTATTTTCTAACAAGATGATCATCCTATAGTAAACAGAGACAGCAGTTAACTGTTCAGGTTTCAGATCATTTGACACTGAGATGACAGAGTCTGAAAATCTGGATACCATAAGTCAAATTGTTACCTGCAGCAACTCCTTCTAAATCCAAAGCAGGCAACAACTTATTAAAACTTCCTACAAACCAGCAGGGATAAGGAAACAAGCCTTTATGTGTGGACATTCACATAATTACGCAAATGTCATGAGTTCTCCTTGATAAAATAGAGCCACTAAAGAATAAATAATTAAAAAAAAAAAATAATCCAGGTAGTCAAATACAACTAAACTGTTAATTTAGAAATATAATTTCTCCTTCATTAAAGAATAGTTTTGAATTATGATCTGTGTTTCAGGATCTGAAATCCTTTCCTTGCATGTAGTTGTGGGGACAGAGGAACTTCAGAGGTTAGGGAATTAGCCACTGAAAATATTAATTACATTACTTCAGTAGAAATGATACTATATTTGTTATTAGTCAATATAACATTATATTCCTCATTAGAATTAAGCTGTAAAATTAGCTTTTTTATTCTTAATACTGTAAGAGGCTTGACAGGATGGAACATAAAATGCATTTTACAAACAATTCCTTCTGTAATTGGATTGTTCTGAAAGTATAATCCTTTCTCTGTGGTTTAAAATTAGTATTTATAATGACAAGTCTTGATAAATATAAAAATGCAGAAGTCTGTGCCTGAGCAAACTGTTTTTAGTTCTGTTCCTCTTTTTCCCCTCGCTCTTCTGCACCTAAGTGTATTTTCTTTGAGACAGAAAGAGGGACGCAGGCTGAATGCTGAATACAATCTTGCAAATGTTTTCTGGTTTTCCTCCCTCACATTTTCTTTTTCAGAATCCTAATGTAACACATCCCTGCACTATCACATGTTAAAGCCCTGGCTCCTGGACTGTTGTATTTGACCAGCAATTAAGAAGCTCCCTGCATGAGAAACCCTCCTCCTCATAGAATTCTTAGCCCTCGTTCCCTAATGTTAGCCGAGCAAAACGGTATATCTTTATACACACAGTACAACTGCCAAGAAATCAATTCCATGTGTTTTCCTCCCTTTTTACACTTTTAAAGGACCGTGATCAGTTTTCTACCTCTGCTTCTTTTACACATCCTTTACTGCTTTAAAGCAGTGTCTGAGCCCTTCCCCTCTCCCCAGCAAGGAAAAGAAGAAGAAGAAAAAAAAGGCAAAACAAAACAGGTAGAATTCCTCTGTTACCATTAACACCTAAAAATATGATCATGAAACAAAAGCTTTGCTCCTCTGTCCAATTTGATGTCTTTTTCATGCTGCCTCAGTGATGGCCAAATAATTGGTTGTTCACTTGTGTCCTTGTCTCCCCCGACAGTTCCACAGATGCCCTGAACAATGCTCCAAAGACTGCTTTCAGTAGGGGCAAATCCTCATTAATCATTCCTGGCTGACAGCACAAGGGAACACCTGCATCTGGTGCAGGGACCAAGCAGTGGCTTCTGGGAGCATGCATTAAAAAGACCAACCAATTCAAGTTGTGGGAGTAGGCTTCTAATAGCCATGTGAAAAATCTGTCTCTCGCCGGATTTTCCTTTCATTAAGTATCTAAAATTAGACCTGTGGCTCCTGTTGAGATTAAAACACCAATGGATTCTACACAAATCAGGAAATGAACAGTACTGTATGTTATGATAAATGGCTGCTAAATTCTTTATGTCTAGATCAAGCAATGCTAGCATTAAATACTGATGAAGTGTCACATAATTTTCATTTAGAAACGACTGTACTTTGAGCTTCATGTCCTGTGGTGCTCATAAATATTTTTCCCTGCTATATTTCACAAATAGACTACACAGACTATACAGATATTTTTACCATGTAGCCCCGAGTTCATACTGTATATAAACTGATTTTCTAAGCAAGCACATCAACCTTTCTGTGCAAAATACTTTCAGGAAATGTTTGTAGTGCAAAAAGCTACATAGCCACCCAGTATTATAAAGCCATGTTCTAGCTTCCTATTATAACACTTTCCAACAGAATAGTTGTCAGGCCGTGGGTTGTTTTTTTTTAATTGATTTTATTGTGTTTAGAGTATAGGGAGCAATTTTTCTTATGAGGAAAACAGGAAAGGAGTGAGGAGAGCAAAAATAAGTTTGGGTTTGGTTTGTTTTTTTCTCCCCCACAAAAATGAGTCAGATATAACTATCTAAATGTGTAGGGCCATTAAAATCTAAGGTAGGATTCCAACTGATTTCAATGGGCTTTGGGTCAGGCCCTTAGGCCCCGCATCTGCTCTGTGATTAAATAAGCACATCTTTTCCCACACAGAAACTGGAGAGAACCACCATGGGCTGGGGATTACAAATGACTAACAACGTATTTTTTTTACACATATGACTGAGCACAACCAGGCTTTTAGTCTGTCCATAAAATATGTTCCCACCTCAAATAAGAAACACTCGCCTGATACAGAAAGCATCTTTTAAAAGGCAGTCAATTATCACCTATACACCATAGTGAAGATTTCAGCAAAGGTCAGAAGGGGGAGCAAAGGAAAAAAGTGAGGTAGGGTTAAAAAAACCTACAGAAGTCTGAGCATTAAAACACCACTAGTGCTGAGGTGCTGTGTACAATGTAAGAGAGCGTAAACCACATCTAGCATAAGACTTACAAATTTAATTTGAAATCTATTTTCCTGCAAGCTGATGCTGGTGAAACTGATTTGGAAAATCTGAAACAGAATTTTGAAGTGGCTTTTTTTTTTTTTTCCTAACCTTTAATGAGAAGGAAAGGTTTGGATTTTCATTTGCAAAATAAAATCATGTTTTGGACAAGCAAGAATAAAGCTTGCATGCGGTAGATTTCAAAAAAAAACCAAAACAACCAAACCAAAAACCAGAAAAAAAACAGCAGTGATGACAAAAAAAGAAAAGCTATGAACTGCCACATTTGGGAAATCAAGAGTTAAACATGCATGCATATACACCTTACATGTCTTTTTATAGTTTATCTTCAGATGTTTAAGACTTTTACAGTTACCGCACAAAACTTCAAATACATTTATTTTTTGCACTTCATTGTCAGTTAGAAATAGTAACATTTGACAAAGGAATACTTTCTTCCTAGAGAATGCAGTACCAACATCTGCACAAGAGAAATGATGCCATCTAAACGCTATGAGTTAAGGAGATAAATAAGAGCAGCTAGACCAATACAGATACCTATTTGTTATAATAGGTATATTATATATACAGATCTATATATCCTTAAGGATAATTCGTTACAGATGCAAACTACCTATTTGGCCTATTCTCTGAAAGCTACTAACACTTGAAGTCTTCATCTTTTCCCTATTACATTCTACTGTGCTTTCATAGCAGCTATTAAGTTGTTCAGAATTTCATTCAGATGTGGTGGAAATTTGGATTATAACTGATCAGTTTCATTTAAGAATATTTTCCTAAAATCTGCAAAAATCTCAGATCTTTAAAGTGCCTGTAAGGACTTTATGCAAATATATACAGAAGTTGGGTAAACAAGTGACTATGCAGATGTGATGTAATTATGTTCACATCTGTTTG
This sequence comes from Pezoporus occidentalis, assembly GCF_034315485.1. NCBI lineage: Eukaryota > Metazoa > Chordata > Aves > Psittaciformes > Psittacidae > Pezoporus > Pezoporus occidentalis. The sequence continues at coordinate 13,891,657 of NW_026913103.1, read as the reverse complement.
TAAGGACAGTAAATATGCTGACACATATAGTAGGCACAGGTATATCTCCTTAGTAATATACCTCAGTTATAGATGTGAAATACTGAATGTGGGAAGTCCCCTTCCAATTTTTTTCTTAACTAAGTGAGATGCTGAGCAAATTGTCACACATGCAGGAAGCTGGAATGCAAATTCCAGCTGCCCTCAGGCAAGTCTCATTAGGCTTTCCAAAATCTTTTCAAATTTGCTGTGTAAATAATTTCACATGTAACTAGACAAAATCTCCTGTTCAAAAGCAACATATTTCACATGTACTTCAAACATACGGAGGGGGAGGGGGAAGGAGGAGTCCTTCAAAAAGACACTGTTAAGGTGAAAAAACATGTAAAGCATTATCTTGGTCATTACTAGAAGCTCTGATTATTCTATCATATTAAAAGTTTTAAAATAACTTTAAAAATCTGTTACTTTTATCACAGGTATTACTTCCCTCACACTGGATAATGAAAGGAGACTAGCAAGTGTCACTGTTTGTTTCACTCTTATAAACTTAAAACTAAGATGAATCAGCACAAAGTTTGCATAAATATATGCTCTAATAATAAAGACAAACCCCCAAGATGCTCAATTTTAAAAATTCATTTTTTAGACCACTTCAATTGATAATAACTTTGAAAATCTTGTTAGATCTTGCCTCGCTCAGCCCTTCCCTCTTCTTTTGAAATGTGGAATCAGTCAGTTCTCAGAGGCACATTAAAACTTTCCATATACAATTTTTCATGTCAAATGTTGTACCAGCTCCAATATTGGGGGGGGGGGGGGGGGGGGAAGTGGACTTCTTCCAATAGGAATTAGAACAGAAGGCCAAAATGCAAACCTTAATAGTCTGCTATCTTCCACCCAGCCTTCCTCCACCAGCCCCGGAGAAATGTTCTTGACCCACTCTAAACTATATGCATATACCATACACTGAGATGGGTAAAGTATCAGGAGAGTCACATAGGTAATCTTCATACTAGAAATGTGGAGTCCAAAATCAATCTACAACAGCTTTTTAGCAGTTGTCTTTACCTTAGTAGTGACAGGCAGAGGATAGCATACCTAATAGATTAAATATGCAACCACCCTCTCAAGTAAAGGTGGTTTTCAAAGATTGCATCCTGCTTTATCACTTCGTTCTTATTCCCCAGCCTCTGTAACAGTCATCTGGAGATCAACTTATTTGGGGTGGGGGTGAAAGAAATGAGGGACTGCTTAGCTTAAATAATATTAGAGCAATTAGTGTGCCAGAGAAGTTGTTCTTGCTTTTTTCCCCTATATTCCTTTCCTACAATCCCTAAAGTATAAGGAATAATTAACTGAAATCCAATTAATGTTGATTTAGATCACCTGTTTCCAAAATCCTTTGAATAACTTTTTCTTTTTTTTTTTTTTTTTCTTTTCCCTTTGCTCTTTGTTTTAAGATGAAATACATATCCCTATTCAGTTGCTCTTAGGAGCCCAGAGATTTGCATTTTCTAGACATGAAGAGAACCTGTTGTAAAAGAGCTGTGAAGACTTAAAAGACAGAAAGTGCCTGGTATGTATATTACAAAAGCAGTAACTTATTTAACTCTTCCTTTCCCAAACGTAATTCCTTCAGAAAACCAAAATTATAAACACCCGCACACATTCCCCCCAATTTTGTCATTATAATTTCTGCTTTAGTAATTTGCTACAATAATGGAGCAAAGCAATCATTTCTGGCTGAATGTGCTTACCACACCACCCTCTCAGGACAGGCACTAAAGCCAGCGCATCTTGTGCAATAAACACCCACTACCCGTGAAAAAGGATTTGCCTGTGCTGTTCACTGCAGGTCTGAGCATCTTTCATTCCCATTAGCCAGCTATCCTGACCTACTGTCGCGCAAGAACACTTGAGGACGCGGTCTCCTTTCTTTCCTTCACCAACTATTCCTGTGCAAAATGAAACAGGACCTGGATCGAAGAACAACTGATTTCTAAAGCACATAACTGTTCAGCAGTGCCATGGAGAGTTTTAACAGGATTTGTGTCTATATATTGGTTGGGCACCTCTATAAATCCCCACCCTGACAGTTTAGCCACAGTGAAGACAATGATTTAGTGAGACACTTACTACCATAGACCTGTTTTGAGACTAGACATAGTAATTAACTCTAGGCCGTGATTATAAAAGTGTGACCTATTAAACACATTGTGAAATCAAAGTATTTTTACAATTTAGGCATGGTACCATACTCCTATGATGTTCAACTGAATGAAAGAACCCTTTCTACTCAGTATTTGGATTTTATTTTTTTTTTCCCCCAATACAGATGTCTTTGAAACTATCCTATTTTGCAGAGAGCAGAGGCACATAAGTGAGGACCTCTTACTCCTCTTTATACTTAAAAGCGTTAGCTTTCTTAGCTGAAAACCAAGACATCAGCAAATACTATTCAATCTTAATTTCTTATATACTAAGCAATTTCGTATGAATCATGTAATGCATTCAAGGGATCAACTTGTGTGGATACTGATTAACTGTATCAGAGGGGCTGTCTTCTTACATATCTTGAGCCTTCTTCATTAGAGAGAACGTGCAAACAAACCTCGAGTGTTTTGCACCATGCTGTATGTCTAACCACAGATGCAGAACATACCTACTGTTTTTAACAGGATTATAGAATACATGAAAGGGTACTTCCTTAAATATTGACAGTTGAAGGGAAATAAAAGATTTTTAATATAGAAGCTGAAAGAATTGGCAGAAAGAAACCTTTTGCCCCTTTAAAGAGCAGCTGCATATTAAACATCTAGATTTTTGAAGCAGCTTTAAAAAATCCCCTTAGCATTACCATTACAGTATTTATGAGAAGCCCATGAAATTCAGAAATAGTTAGAAAAGAAAGAATGGACAAGAAATAAATAGCATTGTGGCGAACTAAGTAAAAAATTAGTCTTGAATTATACAAGCTGTTACAGGTAGTAGCCAGAGGTGTGGGGGGGTGAAGGTTATATATTTCAAAGATGATCATGATTCGCTTCATGAAAGATACTTTTGTCTTCACAAAGCTTTTTAGCCTCCCCAATGGTAATTTAAGGTTATTATGAATTGAATTAAAATATTGCATGCAGTGAAGAAAGTTTTCCTGCTGTATGTATTTATTTCTACTATCTCTCTTACTGTCTTCTGATTTTCTGGCTCCTGTGCACTACATGTCTGGTACATAGTTTTTAGGGTGTTCTGCCTTCTGATGTTAAAAATACATACACTCCTATCAATACTGGAGGGAGATGTATAAAAATGGATTCCATTCCTTTATCTTCACCCATGAGCAGAACTAATGCTAGGGTCCAGGCATACAAAATACAGACTTCATAGACCACAAAAAGGCCACTACATCCACTGGTGAGTTGCAAACATGCATGAATGACAGGTCCAGGCTGAACATGTTGGAAAGAATCTACTCGCTAGTGTGAAATTGCCTGAAAGCTATCACACCAATGCACATCTCTAGGTGCAGGACAAGAGGCACATCATAGATCTTTACATGCCAATATACCAACAGACTTCACTTGGTACAACTAGAAAGCATCCTGTTACGAAAGAACTGAAAATACTGATACTCCATAGAATGGAACAAAGAAGCCCAATAACAACAATATCTGAAAAAAAAAAAAAAAAAAAAGGGCTCTATCATTTAACAAAATTAAAACATTAGTCAAATAATGTATGGGGGATCTTCAAGACTAAAAACATACACAGCCAAGACTTAGGTGCAGGATTTTTGATGAGAAGGCTTTTAAACTGGCTTCCACTGTCTGTTTCCTGCAGGTGTTGCAAGTGAAAATAAAAGATCTGCCAGAGTATGCTGGTTTGATTCCCTGAGCTGCGCGTCTTCTGGTTTTAGAGATATTATTGTGAGGGGCAATTCGGAGAAATCAGTAGTAGTAGTAGTAATTATTTAATAATCAGTAAATTATTAAATTTAATTTATTTTTCTTTTATTAGAGATTTAAGAATTTGAGACACACATCTCTTTCACATACAAATAAGCCTGAATACAAGGCTCTGAAAGAAAACTTTTTTTGTTCTGCAAGTTGTAACCAAATTCCCATTGCCATGGCCGCATGGTACAATGGGTTACAACCTTTCACTTTTGGAGATGCCTGTAGGTACATATGCATATCATTAAAACTGAAGAAGAAGGTGATTTTCAGCTGTGACTTATCACATGCATGGGGCATAGGAACAGAGAGGTAGGCAAAGAGAGGACTTATTCTTACCTCTGTATGATTACCTTTGCGGTTCTGCTGTTCTCACAGCCTTTGCGTATCTACTGCCTTTTCAGAAATGCTTCAGAGCACGGAGATCACATCATACAAAGGAAAGGATCCTCACTATGTTCGCACGGAATGTTAAAGATAGATACACTATGCCAATGGATGAGCTTAACCAAAATATTTTATGAAAGCTTTCCAACCATTTGAAATGCACCAGACAGCACAAGGTATGTCTAATAATCAGGGTGCCAATAGATTAGGGAGTTAATTAGAGAAGGAGATCCTCATGGGAAGAGCCTGGATAATCAGGATGCTATTGTTTTAATATTGACAACAAAGGAGGGAAAGTTAATGGTACCACAGTCACTTTTATTTAGTGCTCTTCTTAAATGTTACTATTTCAATGTCTGCTATCCAAATAAAAAAATCTGTATGAATTCAGTCCCAGTTCAGCATCTGCAGGTGCAAAACTCAAATAAATTACTGAGGAAGGGGCAGATGCTGACAGGATTGCAGTCTAGACTCCTCACTCTAAATCCATTTAGTGCTATTAACCATGACTGGGTGTAATAGCTCTGTGTACATTAGCACCAGGATAATTTTCCCTATTTTGCTAAATATCAAATGTGTTTATTCATACATACTATATAAAGACAACATCAGAGGTAATAAAACAAAAAGGCTAGCATGCCTCTTTGCAGTGTAGCCTATAATTTCAAATGTTGACTAAGAAAAAAAGAAATCACAGTAGGCAGTGTTTCTTAAAATATAGCAATATTATTCTTGGACTAAACAGTGGCACCAGATAAAGTACTTCCTTTTATTACAAACAGATTTTACACACAAAGAGTACACGATAAAAGGAAAAAAAAAAAAAAGCTAAGAAATGTACACTTCCACTGCATGCAAACAACAACAGAAAGCTAACTCAATCAAAAGATAATCTTGTTTAAGTGAATGCATTTGCTGTGTAACAACCCATAGTTTATTAAGTTGCCTAACACTTTCGAACAGCGATAAGGAAATGGACCTATTCTGGGGGCAACATAGGTATCTACTGCAGAGATTCCTTCTCTATACATCTACCCTTGTTAAGAAGCAATGAAGAAAGGAGATACGTAAACACAGGGTGGAAACAGAAGCAACACTGAAAGTGATATTGAGCTAGAGAGTCCTCCTTTTTGAAAAGAAATAAAGCACAAGATTATCTGAAAGAGGAGAAACTAGCACCAAAACATAGGGAGAGCCAGGAGGTGCAAGGGAGGGATGGGCAGAGAACAGTTAGGTTATGTGGTGGCTGGGAGAGTCAGGTTGCACTTAGAGGAGGCAAAGAGATCTGAGGGTAAAAAGCCAATTAATGGATTAAAAGGTAAATATCCAAGTTCTGAAACAGAGGGGTGATAATACAGGCAGCTAGGGAGAGGATTAGAATAAAGAAGTGATAACAGTATTCAGCTGAGGGGGAAGGCTGTCAAGAACTGAATGGGAAAAGAAGGTAAGACAATGAAAACAAAAACCTGTCATTTAATCAAGGTCTGTGATGGTGAGAGCCCAGACACAAAAAAAAAAAAAAAAATTAAGAAAAAAAAAGGAAACGGATAAAAAGAATAAAAGAATAAAAAAAAACCAACAGTTTGGTTTCAGCTCCAAGTGTCCTGAAATCATTGTTGGAGGGCAGAGACAGATGGAAGATTTGGCCATGACTATATGAAATCAAGCGGGTAACAATGAGTTTGGAGCAATTACCACATTTGGTTCCTCAGTGCTGTTTCTCTGAACTGTTCGACACAAGGCAGTTGCTTGTCCCAAGCGAATAGAGCTGAGGATTTGCAACAAAAGATACAGTGCCTATTTGAGAACCTGTATAAGGAAGTGTGACTTATGCATCTCTTTTCTGAGGTTTCACTGTACCAAAGCATAAACCACAATTTTTAAAAGAATAAACAATTTCCCAGGTATGTATTATCCCACTGTGCTGTCTTGGCTTCAACAATGTCTCTAACACTATTCCAAACATACTTTGAACTTAGCCCTTTTCCATTAAAATATTATCAAGGATTACTAGGGAGGCATGGGCAAGGACTGATTTGTTGGGGGGGGGGGGTTCTTTTGTTCATCATTCTTACTGCATACACTTTACTGACCTGACAATATCTTGTTTTCTTCTTTTGTGTAATTTACTAACATCATCCTGTATTCTATATCTTAAATATGCTAAATCCATACTGTAGTCATAAACTATAGCTGTCGTGACATTTTTCTTCCGTATTTCTTCCACGGGAAAGAGGACATCAGAGTTGTAGAACTTTAGCAACACTCTCAAGTGACAGTAGGATGGTTTTAATACAGTCTGAATGAGACAAAAGTTAAGATCTTTTCCCAGAAACATATTTAAGCAATTATGGCAGAGTACATCAGCAAATTTTGACTGAACCCATTTGTTAAGGGAAAAATATTTAATAAACAGAAGTGTTCCCCTTGGCTTTGAAATTTTAGATCCTTATAATGCTTCAACCAGTCTTAAAATCCATCTTTTCATGTATCCCATACTCTTCTCAGTGAACAGGGAAAACGTTTTTTTCTCAGTATAATTCATATAACTGACCACAGAATGATGAAAAACGGTGAACAGCCATCAAGGCTTGATTTTGCCCTAAGATACTGACATCTATCTTCTACTGATGTCAATGACCCAAGGTCAAAACTAAGCCATAATTGTCAGGCAAAAAATGTCTAATGATAAAAGCACAGGGCTGGAAGTTGGAAATGGCTGCAGATTAACACTGCCTTCTTTTGATGACCTGTTCATACATCAGCAGGTGTCTCAGTCTCTGGCTATGAAATGACCTTCATGGATTTTCCAGAAAAGACAGGATTCTTTCACTCAGGACAACTAAGCTGTGAGCAGGCCAAGAATTTACATGGAAGTGGGACAGCGGCAGAATCACTTGTTCAAAACTAGGATACCCATATCCTAAGCAAATCATCTGAAAACTGGGCTAAGATCAGCTGGTGTTTCACCATGCCTGTTCGACTGTTCCATGTGTATAAGTACAGACACCATTACAGAGCCATCTTGAGAAGCAGTTTAACATAAACCAGCAGATTTTACACCAAACCAGATGGTAACCATGTAGCAATTCATTAACACAGTGCTACATTGAAGGGATGAAGGGAAAAAAGTGGAGGTAAGGGAATAAAGAGGGAAAGGAGATAGAATACAGAGATGAACATTTAGGAGGGTAGCTTCTTAAACTGCTGCACATAGATATGCCACAAAAATCTGATTTCATCTTGCTATATTTTAAGCCAGAGAAAGACTGACACAAAATTCAACATAACTTTTGTCAAACAAATGCACTGAGTTATTGGATTCTCAGGGTGACAACATAGTAACAAAGAGACCACAACTATATATCTGTGCCTAACATGTTCAGCCATTATCTCTTAGAATTTATGGAGACTAAATTATGTTTTTCCCCTTCTAAAATTTCTTCCATTTTACACCGGCACCACCGCACACCACCACAGACCATTTTCTGTTCTTGACCTCTTCCAGACACGGAGTACTTCAATTATATGTTACTGGTACACATTTTCCGTGAGGGCAGCAATTCCAGTTTACAGCTTCACAGTCCCTCACCTTGATGCTGTCTCCCTTTCTCCTTCAGCCTTCTTCCCTCACTACACTTCAGTTCCTTTCCTGCCTCTCGATCCTACCACTGTGCTCTGGCAATACTTTGAATTGGGCAGTATTGCCTGTTCCTCAGTTTGAAGAACTACAAGGGATACTGCATCTCGAATGCTAGCATGCTTCGGAGTGCGTGTTTGCCAAGGTAGTGAACTTGATTCTTGAGATTTCCATATTTAAAACTTGAAAGAAAAAAAAAAAAAGAAACCCTCACACCTTTCCTTCACCGACCAAACTGTCACAAGTATGAATGAGAGAAATCTTCTGAGAAACAAAGGTTGAGTCTCTGCCTGCATTCTTGCACAGCAACTTGGTCCTATTCTTAAGAAGCAAACATCTTCCCCCTCTCCTCTGTCACCTTGGAAAAGTTACAAGATTCTGAGCAATTTATGCATAATCTATTTCACTTCTTCAAGCGAGTACTTACTGCTGCTAATATCTTCTTTAAGAATTCTCTTCAAGTGTAACCTTGTGAAGAGTCTGCTAAAGTTCTGGGCTTAATATCAGACAACATTAGGGCATGAAAAAGTCTCTTACAGGAAAATGCTACTAAATTAAAATGGTTGATAGATGATTTTTATAAGTTTTACCTAAATTCCAGGGTATATGGAAAATATTTTTCCCAATTTGGGGGAATACTTGCTTTCCAATTTGGAATTTGCTTTGTGGTTGTAATAAGCTGGCTTCCTGGAAAGCTTCAGCACTAAAAAAGCCGAAAAATTTTTATTAGAGTAAAATGTATTAGCATTGATAAAATGGCATGCTTTTATATCCCATACTTGGAATAATTTTTAAGAAACTTCATTAAAATGCAGAGATTAATCAGAGATCTAATCAGAAATTATTTTCACCTTTAAAGTAGGAAACAGACTTTTCTCAGTCTAAAAGTGATTTGGAAGTTGTAAAATTATTTTTAAAATTAACTGAAACATAGGGAAAACTATGTTAAATTATTATTGTTTATGATATCACTATTAAATGTGGTGATAATGACCTTTAAATTTGATTCAATATATTATGATTTTGTGGACAGCACAAAGAAATACTTCCTTAAAAATAGTATTTTGAGAATATATATGGGAGAAAAGGCAGTAACACAATTCTATGGACATCTCTCTTCAATATCAAGTTCAAAAAAAAACCCTGAAACCCACAAATTTTATAAATTGGAAGTTTCTTTTACAAAAAAAAAAAAAAGGAAAAGAAAGGAAAAAAAAGCATATAGAATATAAGTCCCTTCCAACCATTTACAGGAAAGGACCTTGCATCATCTGTTGCTAACATGCTAACATTAGAAGTAAAAAGGTTCTGAAATGCCTGACTGATAATTGGTAGGTGCCTTACAGGTGTGGTAGGAAGGTAAAATGCCATAGGAAATTCCAGAGACTACAACAAGCATCTGAAACTGATAAATCTAAAACTGAGTTTATGCTGGAAAATCACTCTTGAGAAGACTACTGAAAAAAATCTCATAAGAGCAATTTTATACAAAATTTAATACACCAGGCTCTTGTCTTCATGGAGCTTTAATAATTACTGCTTAAAGATTGAAATAATATTCTGGAGCCATCTATTTCTCTCCATTGCCTAAAAGGCATCTTGGTTGACTTGGCTTCTGACTTAGACTTTACAGTGAAGTTTATGTAGTTGGGATCTTCAGTTCCTAAGAACTCAGTATACTTGCCTTGTAAGATATCTAAGAGGCCTGAAAGTACCTGAGTCATAGCTGGGATTATTTCCTCCCCTCCTCACCCTCCCACCCCTATGTTTAAGAGGAAGCCTCCATAGTACACAAGGACACAAGGATCAGAAGAAATTCTGAAAATGGAATATAGAATAAAATATAGCCAGGTACCAAGGGAAGCTAATGCAGTCTTAAATCAACAGTAATCTTTGTTAAGAGATCTGATCTTTCTGTTGAAAAAGAGAGTAGTTCTCTCTCAGACAGACTAGTGAAGGAACTGGCAGAGTGCCACAGCAAATTACTGGTGAAGCTGGAGAAGATGGAAGCTGTACAGAAGGAAATTAACTAGTTATACAAGACAGAAGACAGAAACAAGTTATAGTTACAGATTTATTCCTTGTCTGGGAGGCTACTGCTAGAAGTTTTCATGGCTCATTCCTGAGACCCTTCTTGTTTAATCAGAAAAAAAATCAGAACTGCTTGATGAAATATGCAGATGACAATGTTGGGAGGCATTTTTCAATACAAAGAGTTATAATATCATGCAAGAAAAAAATAGAAGATCTCCAGGATAGGAATAATGGAAATGGGGTGACATTTAACTGTTCAGAGTGCAAGGTCAATCACTAACAGATTAATAAGAATTTTTGCATTAAATTTGGAGCTCATCAGATGGTAACAACATAGGAAGAAAAATACATTGTCATCTTTTGAACAATTAATTTAACAATGAGCAGCAGTAGAACATGGCTAGGAAAGGAAAAAAACAAAACAAAACAAAACAACCTTAAAACAAACAAACAAAAAAATCCCAAAACCCCAATATCCTAAAGGCACTGGTGACTTAACTGCACCATGTTCCAGAAGAGAGCATTCAGTTCTAATCATGTCTATTTAAGCAAGATGGGTCTAATAACAGGGTTGCTGAGAACAGCTACTAGCTTGACCTGTACAGCATAGATCTTATAAGATAGCTCTACAAGACTAACTCTCTTTGAAGTAGCACATTGGAGTCTGAAGGTCAATAATTGGTCCCATTAGGAAGGAATCTACATAGAAAGACAAAGAAGCACCCAAGATGAAGGTACAAGAGCAAAGGAAAATACACTGGCCATGAATCAGGTCAAGTCAAAATCTGGGGAAAAAAATCTCATGTGGAATGAAGTTCTGACAGCAGTTTCCCAGTAAGAACAGTCTTTTTAAATCCTAGAAAGGATTAAATATTTTACTTGCTTCTAAGAGCAGAAGAATGGATTATGACTCCAGAAGTCCCTTTGGTTTGGAGAAACCTTCTGAAAGCAAAGTAAGCCTAAAAGCTAACAGTTTATTGTTTATGCAAATAAGGTTTAGACAACTTGTTTAACAGTAAGTGGTAGTTTGAAACATACGTTGTCTGCATGCACGTGGCTGAAAGTACATATACCTAATTTTTAAGTCTGAGCATTACCATATAAGCACACCTGCTCTCCACTCCCATGTGTAGTACATGAGAAATAAAGGAGTAGGATACCTCTGTTTCTTTCCATTAAAATAATAGCAGGACTCCAATGAAGTGGGCAAGGAGAGTAGGTTTTGATGCATCTTGGGGCAGTATATCTCAAAGAATATCCAGTTACCGTTATGCACAATTCCCTTTTTCAGCAAAGTATCGTTAGTCTGCACATTCCTGCTGTTGTATTGCAGCATCTCGTAACTCTCACAGATCATTGAAGACTCAGAGACAAATGGAAAAATAGGAATGGGCAACTGACCAAACCAAAGGTCACAGACAGAAGTCCATACAACAGCTATATAAATAACCAAATAAATAATGCAGTTCAGGTAATCTTTGAGAGCTTGACCACAGCAGGTGTTTTTATCTTGGCTCTGACAACCTCAGGCCCTGGTGCAAAAAGTTACCTAATAAAACTCTTTCAGAGTAGAGACCCAGAAATAGGTTGGCTTTGGAAAGTAGCTTTTCTCAAGGTCTTCTGCACTTTTTTCCCTCTGGACTGCAGGAACTGAGTCACCCAGTATGACAGAAAATCACTTCAGAAATGTGGTTCTGAATTTCCCACTCATGATTCAATTGGCTGAAATGGTTTAAGCCATCCAAGTGGATCTTCTAGCAGATGAAACAACGATAAGCTAATTTAGTGCCACTTAAACCATTTCTGCAGACTCACTCTTCCTGATACAATACAGGCAGATAAGCAACTTAAGACTTACAGCTTTCACAAGACCCAGAGGACATTCTATTATTTTGTTGTTGTTGTTGTTGTTTTTGTAGCTGTCTGTCCTGGGTTCAGCAGTAGCAGTCACGTTTCTCCTTCTTGGTAGCTGGTGCAGTGCAGTGTTTTGACTTTCGGCTCGGGAACAGAGCTGATAACAATGATGTTTTGGTCTGGCCAAGGACTTTGTGAGCCTCATGCTCTGTCAGGGAGGAGGGGAAGCCAGGAGGAAGCAGGGACAGGACACCTGACCCAAACTGACCAAAGAGGTATTCCATACCACAGCACGTCATGCCCAGGATGTAACTGAGAGTGAGCCGGAAAGGCTGGGAGACTTCAGGGTTGGAGGAGGTATGGGTCGGTGCTTGGTCGGGCCTGGGGGGTGAGTTATCAGTTGGCTGGTGGTGAGGTGATGTATTCTCTTCCCTTGTTATTTCCTTTATCATTATTATTATTGGTGGTAGCAGTAGTGATTTGTGTTATACCTTAGTTACTAAACTGTTCTTATCTCAACCCGTGGGAGTTGCATTCTTTTCGATTCTCCTCTCCGTCCCTCCGGGAGCAGGGGGAGGGCAAGAAGTGGGGGGAAGTGAGTGAACGAATTGCCTGACTGGGTTTAAACCACGACACTGTCATAAAAACTTTTTCTTCCCAAAACATGGAGGTGTCTCTCTACACCTCAAAATCAAAAGAGAAGCCACCACCTGCTGCAGCAGATACTTATGAGAGAGTATAACATTTCCTTCGTTAAGATGGTGAGAAGTCATCAATTACAAAACTTCAGGGCACACAACATCCAGAATCCTGACAATGTCTCATTGCTTTGCTAAATAACTCCCACACTCGGACAGAAACGACTGAGTCAGTAAAGACAGAGTCACAGCTTCTGGCTCACCTTCAAAGGTACTGATTAGAAGGCACCAAATGAATAGAAGCTAGAGCTGTAGCATTTCATTTGCACTGAAGCTGTCAATGACTGTACTTAATTTCTGTCAAGGCATTTAAGAGTAGGAGCATGAATAGAATCTGACAAGCCAAAAAGAACCCTGAAGCCTGGATCAAGATTTGGAGAGATCTGCTGAGTTTTATTCTGCAAAGAAAGAGCAATTGAAGATGTCACATGATAGGTGTCTTTAGGAGACTGGCTGCTTTGTGACCTGAATGTATGTGGGTAAGTATCCAGCCTGAAGTGCCAGATCAAAATTATGAAGGAGTAACAACAGCAGGCTGTGCTACTCATGTTGATACCAACCAAACTGCAATCTGTATGACTTCCAATAACTCATTTGCCGGCAGCTACTAAGCTGCCTAAGTAGCTGAAGGCACAAATTTCTAGGAGAAAAAAAAAAAAAAAAGGAAAATTACCTAATAGGACTCCAGGAGAGAGGTGAAATGTAGACTTACACATCTTAACAGAAATAATAAAGGTGTAGGCAAAGCTGTCAGAGTAACTTCCCATAGCCAGCTGTGACTGAAGGCTCAGATAAAATTGGTGGCAAATCAGAAGAAATGTCTAGGGCTCCATGCAACATAAGCAGTTCCTGATATAAAGCATATGATATTCTAGAAGACCACCTTAAAAAAAGAAAAAAAAAAAAGTTTTTAAAATGCAAAGGAAATAGACATTTATTTGGTGAAGTAATAGGCCCAAGCTTTCCTTGTCCTCTGCCTTCTCATCAGATTGTATCACAGCTAGAAGGAAATTCAAAGGTAGGTTTCACGAGACTCTCTGTACTCCTCATACCCTTGAGGATGAAAGTTCAAAGAATGCAGAGAACAAGATGACATTAGAGAAACTGCCTTTGCAAGGCTGTGCATGGGGGCTTGATCTCTTACCCTAGTCACTAAGCTGTAAGACACCCTTTTTTGTGGCTGGAAGAAAAGGCAGGGTTGGCCACCACCCAAATGCTCAAAGCCACTTACATCTGAGACAGATCTAACAGATTTACCTCTTCTGCCTTTCATAATGGGATTCAGATCCCTAAGCATTTTCCAAAGATAAGCTTCTCTCTGAGATAATAAAGACTTCTACTATGACCATTTGATAAAGGTATAACTTCCTAGCTTTTATGAGGCAGTTTGAGAAATCTGTCAAGGAAACCATGAAAGGGATAAAAAGTTTTTTTTAAAAAAAAAAAAAAGACAAAAAAAAGAAGATTCAAAACAATATAGAAAAAGCTTTACAGGATAAATGCAAGGCCAGTAGGACATGGTTTAAACCCAAGCTGCATTTACCATGTTCCCCCTTTTACCATGTGTTCTGTCCACTGCACAGGCATGGGTATAGATGCACCAGATGGGTAATGCTAAAGCAAAGAGGCTCATTCACACCCACAACAGGAAGATACATAAGGAAAATCACCCACAAGAACAGTAATAATTTGAATGTGGCTGTAATCATATGTACAGTTACATAAAAAGCAAATTTGTATAGACCTCTAAATACAGCTAGCAAATCATATTCTGAATAACAGTAGTGTCAAGATAAAAATGGTATCATTCATATCAACAACAGGAATGATATGTAAGTTGATAAAGCACCTTACAGTCAGTGGGAGACAACTCCTACTGACTCAGAAATTGACTTCAAAGATCAGAAAGAATGCATACTGTCCAAAGAAGGAAGCCCTTATATTCCCTCATTTTGAAGGAGACAACAGTCAATAAACAGTGCAACAAATTAGAGGGATATTCTAAAGCTGAGAAGATGTCAATATAATAGAAAGAGCACAGGAAGGTCTTTCTGGATAATATTTTGTGCTGTTAAACTAAACTGCGTATGTGCAAAACAAAACAAGGCAAAAAGAGTGAGATCTGAATTTAAAAAAATGTTATTCTTTCCACCAAGTTCCCTTTTCATAACCAAACAGCCACAAGATTCATCTTCAAAGTCACTTGTGGGTTCACAGAACTGAAAGGTGTTACACGGGTACTTTGCAGACACAAAAGTTTTACTTGTTTTAGTATCTATGGTGGAAGTTTTCAGCTAGTGAACTACAGTCAGTTAATGTAAAAGAAAGCTATGGATGGAATTTCAGAATTTGCCTCTCAATAAATTCCGGTTGGTTTTAAAACCTTCCACATATGTTATGAAATGCAGCTATATGACTATCTTTTAGCTTATGTCAAAATTATTTTCCAAAATTACTACTTAGTAAGCCTTGGGTCAAATTTTCCTTTCACTTACAGCAGTGAAATGAGACTTGAGTAAAGTTTCTTTGCTGCCTCTAAGACAAGAATTTAGCTGCAATCTTTTAAGTGCTGTGTTTAAAAAAAAAAAGACAGCATGCCAGATCACATCAACGTAACTGCCTCTGACAGAGCTGTAGTCATTTACACAAAATCAGAACCTAGCCAATCACAGATTAATTGTGAATTTCTAAGTAATACAATCAAAAAGGAATAGAATTTCTCCTACTGATACTTTTCCCATCTCAAACAGGACTTCCCTCCCATCTTTCTAATGTAGCTTTAAATAATCTTTTTGCTACATATGATCTTATTAGTTCCCTGAAATATCCCAGCAAATGTCACAGTATAATGCAAGAGCTGAAAGTCCTATATAAAAGTTAGAGTGATGATATTGCATGAGAGCTTGGATTTTCTTTTAAAGGAAAGGAAATAATATTTGAATACTCAATGCAATATAAGATTTATTTATATAAAATTAATATACACACACAGACTGTTGACACGTGTATGTACTTTTGTACACAAGTTTCAACAAGAACTTTACACCTGGTTAGAATATAGCCCTTTTTGGACTGAAATATACTAGTTTATGTCAGCCATAATATAAATTTCTATACCTCAGTTCTCTGTGTGCATTTGGAAGGACCTGTATGAAATTCATACATAAGGGACACAAATGCTTTGTTTCCATTTGATCTTTTAAGCTTTCATAGCCATACACATATAGTAGATACAAACCCGCTTTATTTCTTCTCTTGAAAATCCCATTAATTCCATTGTCATTCTTCATTGTTGTGCCCAAATCTCCTTATCCCATTCGGACACAGCTCAAAAATGCATGCACATATTCATACAGATACAGAAACATAGCTTGGCATATGATGGCTTTGGAAATCAGTGTGTAAGGCAGTTCTATGCAAGCACAGCTAACCATGTTGTCTATAAAGTTTCACAGTGGCAGCCCTGACAAAGCTCCATGAGCTACATGGGAGTGTCTAGTGTTTCCTTACCATCCCTGTCCTTGAGGCAGAGGGCAGTTCCCAGCTAGTCTTTTCATGCCTGGTGCCATCTCCTTGCTATCAGTTTGTCTTCTTTGTCAAGCCCTGCTGCCCATCAAGCTGCAGCCTGTTTAGGGGTTGCTTTCTGCTGAGTGGCTCAAGCTGGCCATTGCCTCAAGGCGTAAGAGTGAGCTGTAATCACCTGAACCGAGATGTTCAGGTTGAATCTCTTTTCTCTACTTAGCCATCTGTTTTTGCAAAACTTGTAGAAACCTTCAGCTCTCAAGGTTTCCAGTCCTCAATCAAAATATCCAGTGGCTGGACAGACTATTCCATTAGCCCACTGTTAACAGCAGGCTAATGGAAAGCATCCTTAGGAAATAAAACTAAAACCAGAAAGACCTGCATATTCCATGGACTGTGCATGTTTCAGATAGCGATGCTATTCCTGTTTAGTTCCTTGTTCACGCCTTTCCCTCTGCCAGTGCAGACAATCATCAATAAGAGAGTTTATTAGAGAAAATTAGTGCCACGGCACTACAAGGAAAACCACTTAATTTCAGCTACGGATCTCAGATGATACTTGCAACTCCAAGTCATCACCATGTTGCTGCATTGTCCTGCATTTTTCTAAGCCAAATTCCTGCTCTTTCCTCCAAAGGATCAGAGCTGTGTACCTCATGTTATCTCTCTTCTGGTACAAACCTCCCCCTGCAACTAACGAACCTGTAGGAACTACTCCATCTATCTCAGCCATATGACAGTAGACAGAAGAGCAGCTGTCCACTTTGGACACCGCGAGCTCATACCAGCACCATTTCCAAGGAGGTCCGTAAGCACAAAATACTTAGATCAACCCACTAATGAGGACAAAAGGACTCAGGCCTGTCCTCAGATGCAGAACAAACAGTTATTCAGCACTTGCCACACCAACTCTTTCAACATCTGTACTGATAAAGGCACTGTGTGTGTATACACTAGAAAACAACAAAATAAAGCCTTTCGTATAAATCATGAAAATGTGGGCACTTACTCTCATTTTCATATATGCCCAGATGTAGGAATGGGTGGAAAGAGATGGGAAATGTCTTTTCCTTTTTTTAACTTCTGTCATGCATAAAAGCAAAAAAAGAGTATCTGGAAAAGCCTCAGGTTTAGCAACTGTCAGTACTAAGGCATGTGCAGCTTTGCAGTGCATTGAAAATTAAGCTCTGTAAGGTTCACACATTACCACTAACATTACTTATAAGATAATAAAAGGTTAGGGAGGAGGCAGAGATGAGGGGGTTTCTCTCTTAGCTAGGTAAAAAGAAAAAAACCAAACATGATGGATGCAAAAAACCTGTATTCCACAACAAGTCCTTAAGACTCCCATGTGCTACACCTGCAGCAGTACATCCTCGATTTTTATTGTAATCTTGTGGCTTTTTATTTGTAACTTATATGAAAAGAATCACATTGATTGGGGCAGATTTAACTCAGTAAAACCTATTCTACTGAGATTGTCTGTGCTAGGTGATTTTATCAAGTTCTCTTTTGGTTTCATTTTCTTCCTCATCCCTATCCCCGGGGGAGATTGCAGCCCAGCTTGCAGAGCAAATTGCCCTAAATTGAGTTCTTTCTCTGCCATATACAGGCCTGCCTTTGGCTCCTCAGCTTGAAAACTTTATGCATTCTTATTTTTCTCCATCTTCCTTAACATCTTCCTTCTCTTTCCAATTAAAATGGAGAAGTTTGCACCGATACCTGCTCCCAATTAAATGAATACGGCATTACCAGCCACACTCTCCAGATATCCTTTACCCTCCCTTCATTAGCCCTATTCCTCTGAGATTTCCTGGATGTCTGCCAGGGACTTATGGCAAGAATTCAAAATCTTGTACACTTTATCCCCTCAAAATCATTCTTGAATTTAAGCAGCCTGCTCCTTGGG
Organism: Pezoporus occidentalis; assembly: GCF_034315485.1. NCBI lineage: Eukaryota > Metazoa > Chordata > Aves > Psittaciformes > Psittacidae > Pezoporus > Pezoporus occidentalis. The sequence goes on along the minus strand of NW_026913103.1, from coordinate 13,873,681 downwards.
CCCAGCATGAGAAATGCTAGTAGCTGATTCAAAGGGGAGGGGAAAAAAAGAAAGAAAATGATTTATTTAAAAGGTTAAAAAGCTCCCATAAAAGAAGCTAAGCTAAAAGAGGTTAAACTTCCGGGCTAATTGGCTTCCATTTCCTTTTAAAAAAGCTTTCTGGAAGACAACAAATGACAGGAAGGTGTTCCTGTTTTATTTAAGCGTATTCATGCCTACAGAAAATGCATCATTCTCTTAACACCTCAGGCATGTTCACTACTGCTCACTCGAATTATACACTCAGCGCAGAAAAAAACCCGGCAGTCAGAGACTTAAGCAGCTGGGTTGCTGGGGGGGGGGCTTAGGCCTTTTTTAAAAAATCACCACCTAATTTTCCAACAAATGTGAGCACTGCAATATCATCGCATCAGCCACTCTTATCTGACACTTAAAATAGCTAACATCATGTCAAGCTGTCAGCAACGATAGCCATATTGGCAAGTCTGAAACAGCAGAGGGAAGTACTGTACCCTTGCATTACCACTTGAAACTATATAAACTCTCCTTACAGACAATGCAAGTTTGTTGCATTTAACAAACAACCTTTCAAATGGCTCAGCATAACGTAGCAGCTGAAGGCCCCTGTGTGGAACTAGTTTTTCTTGTGACCTGATTTGAAGGAATCATTTAAGCCCTTTAAAGCAAATTCTGATATTAACAGTCTGATATTCAGTGACTGTCTGTCTCAAAATCATACTCCCAAACCAAGCAAATATCCTTTCCTGTACACTCTAGAAGAAGTTTTTCTCTCTTAAAACACTACAATATTTTTGTAGCATTGCAGTAGCCTTCACAGAAGTTTCACAGGAGAGATTTTTATCAACCTGAATAACTCAAAGGGATTTATGTTCTCCAGGAAAGCCAGGTAAAACACGGGTTTTGTAACATTGATGAATTCCTGCCTTCTGTTAGCTGGCTGTTTCTCACAAGCCACAGCTTACCAGCTAAGTGTGAGTCAGTGAGAATAGTTTGTAGGAGCCAAGGTATGCATGTGTGTGTATATGCACGTGGTAGGGCAGGGGTTAACAGGCTGGTTTTAAGGATTTCAGTGACTTACAGGTTGTACGTTTAATTTTCCTTGTCTCTTCATTTCTCAGCCAATATTTCTTCATGCAGGATGATTCCTGCCTAATGAAAGCAATCTCCTTGGAAAATTCTTTAAAAGTGAAGGAGGAAAAACCACCTCCTATTTGTGGAAGCTGCTTCTGATCTTGTTTTCCCTATTATTAAACCTTTCTTTACTCATTTTTACTTCTAAGTCCCTTTTACATATGGAAACAGGAAAGGGTATTATAACAGTCAATCAGAGCTGATTGTAAAAATAGTAAATAATACAATATTTAGGTCTTAAAAATATTTCATTAATATCTTATTGCATTTACTCAAGTCATGTCCACAAGCAAGTGACAACATTCCTTCTCCCATCCCCTTGCAGACAGGTAACAAACAGAAAATGAGTGCAGGATCAGAACTGATATACACGATTTTCAGAGCCAACAAAAAGTAGCCACTATGCAAAATATACTGTATATATATATGGTACTCCAAAAGCCCTAAACCATACACCCTATCAAGTTAATAAAATATACTCTGAGAACTGTCATTGTGGATTAAAATACCATAAAATAATAATAATAAAATTAAGTAAAATAAACTCACTATATCTATGCTAAAAGTTCTCGGAAAGAACTCATCAATATATCAAAGCTAGCATACTGTTGGGATACATTCGATATTATTAATAAATCTCTGCTTCGGAAAGGCCACAGATAACACAAGCCAGGAAAAAACTGTACTAAGGAGTTTCAGGCTAACCAATTCATGGATAAATAGTACAGGCACATTGTACTACAGTACTTTCTGGAAATCCATGTGACCTACAAGCACCATCAAGCTATGGATGTCATGTAAGGTTTTGTACAAATAAACCAGGATTTTTTTCAATGCTCACACTAAGATTGGCCTTCAAACAAACTCAAGTCAGGATTTAAATCCTGGGGTCTTTGTTGTACTTTTCCAACAGCTTCTGTCACTACCCAAGAAAAAACAACAGAATCCTCAAAAAAGATCTGGTATTCTAGTATTTTTAAGTTTGATGCCATCCACCAGCAACAAGAACATAAGTAGGAAGAAATTTTAGTGTTTAAAAGTTATCTGCAAAAACGAGATAACTTTTAGGTTTCTGATTCTTGAGGCAAAATCAAAATCTCTTATTCAGTTCCCAAGTTCCTTAAGTAGCACACTTCCTCAGGGAAACTGAGGCATACTAGAAGAAGCCAGTGAAGCCCTGAGCTGTGAGTTACCTAAAATTATTATATTCAGCAAGCAATTGCCTATAATACATTTTGGGAACTGCTTAAGACCAGGTTTCTACCTGTATTTCCAACCCTCCTAACTCAGGAACTGAAGCAGTACCCCTGTCTATAGAGGATCAGAACCTTGAACTTTCTTGCCACAGAAAAGTCAAAAAAGTCAAAATTCAACTTACAGCGTCTCTCTCTTTCTCAGACACAGGTCGAATCTCAGTTTGGCAGAGTTTCAGCAGCAGGACTTGAGAGCATTATTCCCACCTAGAGTAGCCTTGCATATAACAGCATAAGACAGATTTTGGACAGTGTAGATTTGAACCTCATCAGCCAGAGGAAGGAATGGAGCCCAAATTTTAAGATAGTAAGGAAAAATATTTAAACATGTAGTCTTTCTATAAATGGCTAAATTGTTCTTCCATTGACTTATTTTAGGAGTCTGATAATAAGACAATAGCCACATTTTGACGGGAGTCTACTGCTACAATGTGAGCCATATGCCGAGACTGCCAACTGCTTGACTTTCTCAGAATTATACACTAAAACAACTGTTTATGGACATCATCTGACCGGATCTGGTGTAGTTTCCCACCTGCTCAGCACGGTCAAGACTGGAATGGTCCTGTAGAAAGCTCTTAAGTACAATTCTATGCACACAAGGAATTTTAATTCAACAAATAAGAAGCCTACATCTTCCCTACTTAACGTCACGGTTAGATGACAGCTAACTACGGATTTTCAGTTTAGACTTGGGTATCTAAATCCACTCTTTTTTTTTTTTTTTTTTTTGGATATGCCCCTGGATTTACTGAAAGTCTTCTGTCTTCCTGATAATCTCATACTGCAGCCCAAATCTAAATTTTCCAGATCAAAATCTTTATCATACAGGTGTGTTCCTGCCAGTTAGCTTCTACTTTTATGAATGAATGAAAGCCATCTAAGTTTTCCTGATTCATAGAAATACACATACTTTGGCAAGCAAAATACACCCAGCAGAGAACTACAAACAGGTGTGAAAATAGATGGAGAGAAGACAGACCACTGTCCTGTGTTGCCACTGTTCATGGAGAATTAATGTTACTTAAATTGTTTTCCTTGGAGCAAATGCACCAATTTTCCCTTGAGAAAGTCATCATCATAGATCTTCCAATTCATGTGCAATACAGGTATCTGCAGCCCTGGAAAAAAATATACCATCCCCAAATAAACAAGATTCAAACTAAAAGCATTTTCCTTCCAACTCAGAGATCTCTGAGGTTCTATTTTGCGATGTGTTTACCTTCAAAAGCTGGATGACTATATTTACAATGCTCTTTTGAGGAACAGTAGAACTAGCCTTTCTATGAATTTCAACTACACAAACTTTGCGGTGTTACTTGGACCACATGCTTGGTTTGTTATTCCCCTCAGTCTGCAAAAGGCCCTGAATATGCTCTTATAGACACCTCTCAAATGCTGTGCTATTGAATTATGCTTCATATTTCTATAGTTTATCTGCAACCTCAGAAAGGACAATGAAACATACCCAGCCTACCCTCATCAGACCCTATCAACATCAGAAAGGAACTATTATTAATTGGTTATGGCATAGTAAGTCTCTAGCACCATGGAATAATTTCATCCCCCAGTTTTGAAACACTCTCCTTGCCCACCAAATGCTTCCTTTATACAGCTACAGACTGATCAGCTAGGATATGTCTGGACATGGAAAAATTTTAGTTGCAATGCATTACAAGATTAGAAATTAATAAAAAGAAAATATCTGCTGTAGAACTGAAAGTACACTGGCAAATACTTCAACAAATTAATACTCAAAGTACAAAGATTATTTAAAAAAGCATGACAACTTACTCTGTATCACAAACTTGTATTGATAACATATTAATTATAATTCAGTGTTCCAATTATTTCTTGATGCTAGTATCCCTTTCCCTTACAATTCTGCTTCCCAATGCAACTACTATTTGAAGGAGGATCTAGAGAAAGGAAAGCTTTGATTATTCTCCTTACAATAATCTATTACTGGGACCACCTTCAAGTATTTCAGGGTTTCTGCTAAAGCTTCTGTATTTTGCATGCTAGCTAACAGCTAACGCCTCTTTGATGACTCCAATAAATGAGATTACAGTCCTTTGTCTAAAACAAATCAGTGACAATGAATGCAGTTCTATAAGACATTTCTGTCTATCTTTACTTGTTATGAACTTCCTTGGAAGTTTGAAGGTGATAACCATTTCCTAGTTTGATAATTAGTTATTGTTATGACTATTCTTAACATCTGCAGGGGGAGAAACACACTTCATAATATTTAAAAATATGTTATTTCTGTTATAACTGGTATGCTGTTTTCAGTTCTGCATGCAGTGAATAGGTTGTTCAAGGTCATACACTGAGTCTGCTGCACAGACAGGATTAGAATTTCAAGGTCTTGAATCTCTGTACCTCAGTAACCAGTATCCTTCTCATAATACATATCGTATCATAGAAGGTATCAAGAATACTCATACATGCTATCAAGTGCTAAAACACAGAACAAAGCACAACAAAGTAGCACTGCATGAATGCATAATAAACCATGATAATGTGAAGTGTTAAAAACCTTTCAACTTCTCTGATCCTCATAATTCCCACAGCCAGGTGTAAAAATCTTGGTGCTACCTGAACCTGAAGCAATCACTAAATACGCTGAAGCTGTACGATACCTCATGGATCAACTTGTGCACTTTGCTCTGAAGTGAAGGTATGCACAAATAAAGACACAGCATGGAGACCAGACAATGAAACTCTGCCAGCCTGAGAGCGCCAGCTGGAGTGCCAGCTCTGCACTTTAAGAAGTAACGACAGGATAAACAATGAAGCCATGTAATTATTAGCTTGGCCTTTTAGTTTTCTGAAAGGTATGGGAGCAAATGTGTGAAATTAGTGACATACCTGCAGCCTTACAAAGGCAAAAGTTTGGTAGTAGAGATGGACAGCAAGTGTTTCTGGTCAAACTGTGAAGGTTGGGCTCTCTGAGCAGATTACTACCTATTTTCTGGCTACCAAAAGTCTGGAACCACTGTGCTATTACATGTCTATTGTCACTTCATTTATCTATTTACTATTAATACTTATTCAAAAGGAGAAAAGAAATCAAGAAAGCTAGCTTTAAAACTCTGTATGTCTGGCCAAAGAGTAAGGTGCTAATACCACACAGAGAGGCAAGGCAGCTATCAGTGGCATCTTTCTTTTCAGACAGACAGAAGCTCTTCACTTTTGCTGATATCTTCTCATCACTAGAGTGCAGCAAGTTACTACCAGCCAAAACTCAGCAAGAGCTGTGATTTCACAGACAGACAGCAAACCGTTTTGTTCTGTGTAAGGCAACATAGTCCAAACTCCAGCTCCTGCTGAAATGGGAAAGCACTTTTGCACAGAAGTGAGATACTAACGATCATCTGACTACTGGACCTTTCAGGGAACTGAATCAACTCACTAACATAAACACAACTAAATCAGAAACAAAACAAAACTGATGGTTTTCTTTAAATTAGTAAATTGAATTGCTTCAATTTAAGGTTCAGCAAGCACCAATGTTTCCACCACCAAAAATAGCCAGAGGCCATCTTGCCACTAGTAAGGACAGTGGAAGTGAGGAACTAAATCCTGCTGTCAAAAGCTTTCAGCCTTGCTCAGCTATCTCCAGAACTGCAGGCCAAGGTAGGTAGTATGCATACCTCCTGCTTGTCTCATATTGTTGATTGACTTCATTCAGATTTCACAGAAGTTATTTGTAAGTCCTTGGTAATCAACCAGTTAAAAGGTACACAAACTTTCATTGGCTCCAGGATTATTCCCTGGAAAAAGTTATAGCCCTTAAGTATGCTCAGCATTGTTTACAACGTGCCAAAAACATTTTCAATTATTATTCTAATTACATGCAATTTAGTGCCTTTTTTTTTTTTTTTTTCCTACTAGAAGTCTGTGAGATTTATTCCACTTTCAGTTACACCAGTATAAGCCAGGAGTAATTCTGTTAAAATCAGGGAATTTTGCTGGTAGAAACTGAAGGCAGTAATGCAATGACTTCAAAATATGTTTTATGTGTGAATCTTCCTGACAATAAGTAAACCTGAATTTATATTAAGATTTCATAATGAAAACATTTCATGTCAGGATTTTACAGTGTCTGCTGTACTCAGTGTTCCATTACTTCTTAATCACATATAGAAATAATGAAACAAGCTTTGAATTAGAGAAACACATAGCTCCAGAATCTAGAGAATCACAATCCACTAGATCTAGATCAGAATCCACTGATCTAGATACTTCATTTTAAAATCTTTAACTATCATAATTTTCTAGCTTTTCCAAAAGAGAAGAAACTAAAAAGAAAAAAGGATGTTTAACCAATGTAGAAGATCTATCATAACTTCTCAAACATTAGGAAAATTTGGAATACAATCATGTATAATCATTTTCAACTTAACTAACCATAAAGGATGAGCCACAGTGGTCTCTGAATTCACGGAGAGCTTTCAAAGTTTGGTATGATCACATAAAATGTCAAGGAAGAGAACTCAGGTATGTCAGCATAATTGTTATTCCTTAAGAGTTCCTTCATAATAACAGTTCAAATGGCATAAAGTTTACATGACTTATTCACTGTAGAAGAAAAATGCTCATGGTTATCCGTAGTTCACCAAACCACCTCCAGCAACATCTCTAAATAGAAAAACTTTCAAGTAAAAAAACATGGCACAGATTTACTTACTATGATGTGACTTCAGACTAGAGCAGAGCAGCAGGAGCAAAATGGAAAGCTTTTGCATAACTCCCTGCAGAGCGCATTCCTGAGATGCAGGATGGCGTTTCAAAAACTTATCAAAATTCAGAAGATGGGAAACCTCCACTCAATCAGTGTTCACCATACCAGCAGATGATGCTGCAGCACTGGCAAAAGTAACAGGATCACACCTTGTATGGTAATTTAGCTATTAATACAGAGTTCAAACATCCACTTCTGCCACTGGAAAAATCAACTGCTCATGAAAGAAAACCCTGACAGGAAATTTGTTATTTAATAAATAATTGACTAAACTAGCTCTGTTACTTCACAGTACATCATTTGCAGTTAACTAGAGATGAAAAGCAATAAAATATTTACAATTACAGATAAATAACATAGCAACAACCATATATGAAACCTTAGCAACTACATGCCCTAACTTTTGCTCCCCAGATAGCGATACCACTTATTTGGTTTGATAACAGCACACACATTATGGTAAAGAGTGATGAATCACTCATCTCCTCCATACTTCAGTGAACTGACCAACCCTCTCCAGGGAAGTGAAATTATAGTCACACATCTTTAGTTCATGCACCAATAACAATTATATTCTAATGCGTTTTTTTGAGACTTCCACTATAATGGGGGTAGGGGGTGGGAAGGAGAAGTAGGGGGAAAATACTTGGGGTTTTTGTTTGTTTTTTTTCTTTTTTTTTAAAACAAGTGCTTGCTCACACAGGTGAATCAAAACATCCAGAAAAAAAAACAGTATAAGTCATTAAATGACCAATACAACATTCATTTTCAGAAGATGTGACAAACTCACAGACAAAATAAACAAGAACAGCAGCCTCTCCCAGTCCTTAATATGGTATGTCACAAAAAGATTAGCATGCAGTGCAGTTTTTAGAATTTCTTATTGAAGAAAATGTGCTGTAAGGAATAAATTTTCACATTTTACAATGAAATCAATACAGAATGAAATGCTCGTGTGGAACTCTAAACAATGTTTATCCAGCATATCAATGACTAGGTAATCCTGATATCTAACTCTCTAAAATTAAGCCTACTCCCAAAGGAAACACAAAGTAAGTAGATGAGTCTGTAGAATCTTCTCACTTGCCCTTCCTTTACCATTTGTAATCATACATGCTTGGGAAGGCTGGATGTGATGTCATCTTTCCTCCGACACAGAGCAAGCTCTGCTTGAGTTAATAATCATAGAATCATAGAATCATTTAGATTAGAAAAGACCTTTAAGTTCATTAAGTCCAACTGTTAACCTAGCACTGCCACGTCTATCATAAACCATGTCCCTAAGTACCACATCTGTATGTCCTTTAAATAACTCTAAGGATGGTGACTCCACCAATTCCCTCAGCAGCTTGTTCCAAGGCTTGACAACCCTTTTGGTAAAGACATTTTTCCCAGTATGCAATCTAAACCTGCCCTGATGCAGCCTGAGGCCATTTCGTCTTGTCCTATTGCTTGTTACTTGGGAGACTAACACCCACCTCCCTACAAATACCTTTCAGGTAGTTGTAAAAACCACTATGGTGCCCTCATAGCCTCCTTTATTCCAGACTAAGCAACTCTAATTCCCTCATCTGCACCTCGTAAGAGTTGTTCTCTGTCAATATTCAACTTGGTTTGGGATGGGGAAGTAAAATGGCATGGTTAGCTAGAGTACTCAATTCCCTTCAGAAAATGTCTTTCTCTGTTGATAATACAGTGAATTTAGGAAAGCTAGGCTCCCAGCTTAGGAACATCTGCATCTCCATTGAAGCCAGTACTCTGTATTTACAGCTTTCAAATTAAAGCAGATTTTGGTTTAGTATATCATTTCACTTCTCAACTGCTGAAAGAGAACTCATGGAAGAAATATCTCTTCCAAATCCATTTTTCCTATTTTATTTTGTAAGGAATTAAAACTCATTCTATTTGTAGTTCAGATGCTGCAATGTAGAAAGCTTCCATTGTTTTTCCCAGCCTTCCTAAACTGAAATATGAATAAATGCAACGTAGTACACTCATTATTTTATCAGTTACACCAACTGAAACACCCCCCCTCCCGAAAAAAAAAAAAATTCCACACAGGAATTATGGTTTTGGAACTGTACTTTTAAATGGTGCACCTTTGGAAACATATCTGTTGTGCAGATTATCTGTACCTAATAGCTGAGTGTTATAACACTTGGTGCTTGGAGACCTTTGTCAAGCAACATATTGTAAATAGAAATTGCAAAACAAGAGTAAATGCTAATGGAAGGACAAACAACTGGAGAACTAAGGATGTCTGTTACAGAATCTGAAATAGTTTTAGAGAAGAGAATACTTATTATTGAGTTAAAAGTGTGTCAAGAAGGTCCAGTTTTTGACAGGTCACTGAATCAAAACAACTGACAAAAAATCAAATTGTCTCACTCTGCATTTGCAATCAATGTCAATTGCCCATGTCAAGGAAGACCACCAGAAAATAACCCTATTGCTGGCACAACAGCAGATTTTAATGCATTTCATATACTTAGTAAGTTTTAGCTAGCTCAGATAAAAGATGCCAACTATGAAACTACATTGCAAAAAATGTGAATGCTGTCCTTTCTTCTGAGGGGAATATGTTAAATATGAAGATAACTAAAGAAAGTATAAAGAATTTGAACTTTATCCAAATGTTGCCAACCTTAACTAGCCCATCCCCTGATAAAGATCAAATTGTTACTAAAATCTGGCAAGGGAAAGAGGGGCTGAGAAAGGACTTCAAAGGCTAGTTTTAGTCTAGGAATTACAGCAGACCAGGGAGCATTTTCTGGTCCTGTGGTCAGCTGGCACAGTGTGACTTGTATCCATGCAGTTTCTCTATCTTATCTCCAAAACCAGACTGGCTACATGCAGACTGCCTGCTGAGAACAGACTTTGACTTGTGCCACTCACTCTTCTACAGACAGGGAAGAGCTCTGACAGAGTACCTGCTCACCATTTAACAGCAGGAATGAGCAGTTGGCATCTTTTAGGTGCATGCCCAAACCCTATGTAGTTTACTAGGATAGATGTAGGAATAGATACAACTGGGAGACACAAATTAACCCAATATTGTAAGCAGAATGTGTCAAGCAGCAAGAATCACACCCTCAAGGATAATGCTTATGGAAATGGACAATATCTTAAAGTATAAATAAGATTGAAAATCCAGATCACAGAAGAGACACCTAAGGCATAACAGCACAAAATCAAAGCAACTTCGGAAGAGACCACAGACTCGCTCAGGCTATGAAAAAAAGCAGACTATCTGTCGGATGAAAAAAGATTAAAGACATGCAGTGGTTCATATCAGTGCATGAAAGTTTGCAGGCACCAGTCAAGTATGCACAGCACAGGCAGAGATGTTAACTGCAGCATGACTTCCTTGGATGAATTTTTTGTGGCAGTATTTCCCATCATTGTACCAGAAGATAAATAGACTGTCAACCTGAAAGTAAATGGGACATTTATTAACTTTAAGCTGGGCATTAGAGCACTGAGTCAGTGGGATGTCAAATACGGTGTTACTAGCATTAAAAGAAAAGAAAGAGGCAGCAAAATGCAATTAAAAATGTATGCAAAACAGAGATGAAGGTAGAGAGTAAACTGCCAAAGAAAAAATGTGCAGCAGTAATTTGCAGATGCAAAGCCTTGTCTTCATTAAAAGAGTGACATTACTGAAGGGCCAAGGTGCCAAAATAAACACAGAGAAGTTTGGACACTTATGTATTGAGAAGCTCTTAATAATAAATAGCAGTTATGGACCAATAGGTCCACAGTCCAGGCTCCCAGGAAGTTCCACTTACGCAGAAGGAACTAGATGAGCTCCAAGAACAGGCTGCAACCAATCTTTAGAAAAACAAAGGAAGGTGCGTTTTCCTTAAATATATGAAACAGCAAAATATCTACTCCAAGAGTAAAAGATCCAAGGCATTCTTGTTTCATTTCCTTTACTCTATTTTTTAATAGAGGATCAGGTTCTTGAACTAAAGTCTTAAACTCACTACCGTGCAGAGATACAGAGCTGAGGAAATACATCAAAATGTATGGCAAAAATAAGTTGATTACAATCAGTTCAAAGGAGTGAAGAGGCAAAATTCTTATAAAGCAATATGGTCGAAATTGTAAAGCTGTTTTACCCGGTCTGCCCACTGACAAAAGTTGAGTCCAGTGCAGATAAACTGGTTTTGTGTTTAGTCCAGAGAAACTGGTTTTGTGTTTAGCCCATGACACAAAAAGATTCATGTCTCTTTTTATAGAAGACCAGTATCAACTTCAAACAATGTAGAAGAAACCCAAAATCAGCTTAGCAAGCACCACTCTGAAAGTATGGTAATTATTCTGAAATTACAAATGGATGATTTGCAAGCTGATTAGAAGCTGAGGGAAACTTGGTCACTGCATGAGAATTTTCTAGAGCATTCGATGAAACCTCGTTGGAATAAAATCCAAAGCTAGAGTTACCATCAAACCAATTTTTAAGTATTGTCCCTTTACAGAAAAAGTGTAGGCTGCAGCAGTTCAGGGTAAGAATGTGATCATTAGTAGTGCAGACTAGCTTGAACAGCACATTTCAAGCCCTAAAACAAAATCAAGGGCTGAATTCACTGGATCTTAAAATCATCAGAATGGTGAGTTAACAATGTTACAGAAAAAGTATCTTGAAAAGGATAACTGAAAGTTATACCAAAAGACTGAAAAATCCCAAAGATAAGCTAGAGATGTTTGATATTGCTCCTGATATTGCCATTGGAAAATTTATCTAGGCTTTGTCACATGTGCAAAAATAAAGGCTCTGCCAGTCCAAAGAGACCTATAGGGTGGGACAGAATAAACTGTCTCCTGGAGTAAAGTAGTGCTCAATTTACTTAAACTGACTAGGAAGATGTATATATTAATTCTAGACTACGATTTAAATTTTCCTGAGATAGCATTACTAGATTGTACTGCAGTTAAACAGGTGATTATGCAAATATATATTTGCTTGACATAGAATATGTGACACAGTGTTAAACACTGGGCCACACTTTACCAGGGAGGACTTGAAACAATTTGCAAGGAAGTATGTGTTTACCAATGTGATGATCTTTAAAAGGCTTTTGTAAAAAAATCTGGATCCAAATAAAATGAATGTATTTAATTTAAACCTCATTTAAGTCTGCCTATTCCATTCAGTTTCTGTCATCTCAACAAAAAATATATAAATAAATAGAAGGCTCCTTACAAGAGTTAAGCATCCTGAGTCAAAATTTACCTTCTTGTGGTAAAGCTAAGCAAATCAAGAGTTAATCTTTTGCTTGCTATGTTTCTTTATGAGCCAAAGAAGTACAGCTTGTATCCTGAGCATGGCAAGTGACTATGCCGTTCTTCTTGAGCAAACCATTGGCTAAGAGGCTGCCATGACCTATCAAGTGCCCCTGTGGGACAAATGGAATGATATCGAGGATACACAGAATAGGCTGATTCATTAACAAAACTGCCCTGTGTCATGCTTATCAAGGCAACTACCTAAGTGTTTCTGGCTTTCTTGATTTTACTCCTTTAAGCACCTACCTGTCTGGGACTAGGTCCCACTTCTAAGCTAGATGCTGGGCTACAGAACCTCTGTAAAAATTTTATTAAAGTAGTGGGTTATGCTGAATTCTGGACAGCTGTTCTGCTCTCAAAATTCCTTGATTATCTACCACAGTTGTCTGTATCAGCATGATTTCCCCAAGTAACTTCCAAGAGAGAACACTTTTTGTTTTTCAATCCTCCGTATTTCTTCTCACTTCAAACCACTCATGTGGACACCAAACTAAGGTGTCAGAAGCCACACAGACAGGAGGGCGCATGAAATATTTATCTTAAGCTTCTGGTTTAGTTAGTTGTGTAAGGAGGAGACCAAATGGGGCAGGCATGAGACAACCACAATCCAGAAGCCCACAGCCATGTTAGTGCATCATTGTACCCAAGCTTAAAATGCTGTGTAAGAGTGGAGCATGACAAACTACCAAGTAGCCTGTTAAGCAGAACACCCTCCTATGAGGTAAAATGTTTCAGTTTGAAACCTGTCAGAAGAAAAGGGCAAAATCCCAGGTCTTCTGCTTTGTGTGTACAAGTTCAAGTCACCAGGCTGTTACGAAAAAGGTGGATAGTAATACTGCTAGTATCGTTCTTTCCAGTGGAAGTAGCCAGTTGTTGCTCCTATGAGATCTAACTCAGCAGGGAACTTGTAGGTTTAGTACTGCATTTTCATGATGTTCAGATCAGTAATAGGTATCTATCTAACTTGCTGCTTAAAGAGCTGTGAGAGTAGGTTCATGGGGAAATAAGAGATCCCAGGAACTTAGGTCATGCATTTGACCTCTCAAAGTTATTGTGAGAAGTAGTTAAACCTCTAGAAAGCATAATCACTGACTGGGGGAGCATAGGCACTTGCAGAATTAAACTGCGCTGAACCAACCTGAGGTTTAGCTGCTTGAAAGAGCACACCCTTCAGCACAGAAGTGCCTAGACTTTTTCGTTTTGGCAAAATAATGTAGAAAATGAATGAAGGATGAAAGCAAAAACCACTTGAGAATTCTAAAAGCATAGCTATAATGTTAAAGGCTTCATTATGTGTAGTCAGAAAAAAGGACTTTTTTTCCTTTTAGAATTGATGGATAAACAAGCAATAATGGAAAATATAATTTCGTTTTAAAATCCAAAACTAGAGTTACCATCAAACCAATTTTTAAACATTGTCCCTTTACAGGAGAAGTGTAGCTTGCAACAGTTCAGAGTGAGAGTATGATCATTAGTAGTGCAGACTAGCTGGAACAGCACATTCCAAGCCCTAAACCAAAATCCTTTCTCATGAATGAGCAGAGAGAGCAATATAACAGCTGTAGTAGTGGAAAAGAAACTCTTAAAGAAAACACGGGATGTGAGGCAAATGCAGGGGCAGAATTAAAGGAGTTACATTTGCACAACTCTTTCTTTTGTTCCCTTCTTCCCAAAAGATAGCTCTGGAGTGCAGACTCAGAGCTATGAACTGCTGGTGGGTAGTAAATGGAGGCTGATAATCAGAGTAGACTGGTACTTAGGCTGAGTACTGATTAAGATCTGAACCTAATGGCTTAAGTGGTTCAAAGGGTTTAATACAGGTCTTTCTCTGCAGACTGAATTTAACTCTTATTGAATGTTATGAGCATAAGGATATCATGCAGTCAAATGGAGAAACTGTGCTCAAACTTGAGGAATTAACAGAATGCAAAAAAAAAAAAATAAATAAAAAAAAAGGGGGGGATTTGCTCCTTCCTCCTTTCCCTTTCGCGGAATAGTCAGAACTGCACTACAGGCCTGCATACACTTTCCAAGTAAGAGGTGTAGTCTATGATAAAAAGTGAGTGACAACTTAGGAACATGGGAAATCAGATAAATGAAGCCTGGCCTTTTTTCCATTTGCCTATTCAGTAATTTCCTATTTTAAATACACAATATTGAGTAACTCACAGAAGCTTCAGAGAACGTACGAGAATGACTTTCCAACAGCGTCAGACAGATTCAGAATGAAAAATTTCACTGCCAGGCAAGAAAAATTTGCAATAATTTTCTGTAATACAAGCAGACTTTTTTAGCACTTTTATTGCAGAAGCAATTCTAAATAAAGAGCTTGTCTTATAATAGCATTTCTACAATAATGGTGTTTTATAACAGAAGTGCTATTATTACAGAAATGGTATTATAATAGTAGCATTATTATTGTAGAATCTTTTCCATAACAGGAGTGCTAAATAAGCCCGTTTGTATTATAGAAAATGATTGCAAACTTCTTCCATGATGCTGAAAATGCCTAAGCCTTTATGCCTAATTTTAAGGCATTTTTAATTTAATAATCCAGATTTTAAGAAGGGTCACGAAAGTCTAAAAAAATCTTTGAAAAGGAATCCATGCTGCAGACCAACTGAAAACCCTGGCATGGCTCAGCAAATGGTATATCTCTCACCAGATTTTAAAATGTAATGTGAATTCCAAACCAAAAATGGTTCAATGTAGAAGTCAGCAGAACAGGTCTTTGGGAAGAGAAAAATATTTTCAGTGCTGGAATAAAGCATTAAAATGTTGGAATATCATCTGAGGTGATAAAAATGTGTAATATTCAATAACAGTTACACAGCAAAAATTCTTTGAAAGAAATCTTATATCTATATCAACTCCATTAATATAAATTTCACTCATCATTCAATAAAATATATATTGCTTTGCTATATACTTAGGAAGCATTCATCTGAAGAATTTCACTGTATATATAGGAAATGAATAAGTAACTTTTAGTTTATAAAATTCAGCTTCTTTTTATTAAAGTTAATCCGGTAATACTTCACTGCTGAGATTCTAGTGCCGTATAGAAGACACAAAGAATTTAAGTTCCAAAGCTACTGACCTTTTTAACATTAAAATAAAATCCTATATACTTCTAGGTTCATACAATCAGATTATACCATCTGGTTAGGATGGAGTCTATGAAACAGTAAAGCAAGAAAATTCAATAAACTCATATCCTCTGCAGGCATTTTTACATTTTTTAGACTGTCATGAAAGCCTTAGATGTGTGTTTGTATGAAATGAACTTATTTTATTATTGATTTCAGGCAGAAAAGAATTTTGCTGGATCTTTTTTTGCAGCCTGCATTGCTGTACAGAGTGGTTTCCTCTACAGCAATGGTCTTGGCTCATAATCACAAATGAAAATTTTCATGGGCTTTCATCTTGTTTTTTTTTTTTTTTGAGATTGGAAGATAATGGATGACACAGGAAGACATTGTTTAAAATGTATCTTTAGGAAATATTTATAACATAACAAAATAAAAATAAAAGTTATGGAATAGGTTTTTAAATGAAGCTGCTGAAATACACATTCCAACACTTGATGTGCTGACAATCCATGTACTCAACAGAGATTATATATTTTCATTCAAAAAATAAAGCCAAAAATTTAAAAATTATCTTGCAAAAGCCCCACAAAGCTAACTCTGCTGCTTTCTCTGTATTTATGATCATGATGTTTAATCACAGGAGCAAATATTCCTATGTCCCTTTGTATTACTGTATACTACCTCAGCCAGGGTATAGTTTTGCACATGCTAAAGCCGAGGCTCACTCAACCACTCTGAAAGGTACATTCCAAATATTGCTCTTTCTCTAAAGCTCAGCAGTGTTTTCTCTCCCTACCCTCTCTCTCTCTCTCATCTTTAATTCTTCCCACTCACTAGTTAGTCAGGTTACCAGCAAAGTTCATCACACTTCTCTATTTCTTCAGTTGCTCCTACACACATTTTATTTCACAGACTGCCTTATGTTTCCATACCAGTTTCAAAGTTCATACACCAGCTGTTTAACTTCTCATTCAAATCACCGCAAAGTCCTGCCAGTTCCCCTATGTCAAAATACTAATGGTGCAGTATTAATGATGTTTTCCAAGAGAAAAGTTCATACCAGATACAGCCTTCCAGCGCATCTTCTTTCTCTGTTCTTTACATTATGCAGGCTCTTTGGGGCATGAAATATCTATTTCTGTCTTTTTCACAGGAAAGAATATACATTTATTTGTTAAGAAGTGACAAAGAGAAATCAAGGTGAATACCAAAATGCCACATTCCTCCTAAAGAGCCTACTGGCAGCGCATTATGCAGGCAAGTTTCTGAAGCACCCACTCATGCAATGCTCCCTCCTGCCAATTCTATCTTGCCTTCTATAGCACCAGAATCACTGTTATTCTTTTCAAATACCTGCAGTTATCCTGCAAACTACTTTTCTCAAATATTTCATTTTGTTTTGGCAACTCCGTACATACATGCTACACTTGGCTGCTGACAGTCCAATCTATGCCTAGCTTAAGCCTCTGTTTTATTATCTCCTCATACATCTTTAGAAATCTTGACACACAAAGTTATAAATTGGGAAATGAAAGTAAATGTCTAAGTTTTTTCACAGTCTGTTGATGTAATACTAACTAGCACAACAATATGCTCTCCCTAGCAGGCTTTATACACCCCATAAGCAAATCCAATTCAAAATGAGATCACAGTACAATGACCTCATTCTGAATGTTACCTTATGCTTTTGGCAGCCCAGAAGAAAACACCCCTAGCTCTTGCGCTGTGTTTCGATCTTTTTGAATTTCTCCAGGGGTTTGAATATCTGCTGAAAAGCTCTCTGCAGCTCTGAATACACCAAAAGAGGAAAGGGAAGCAATTGCAGGGAGGGGGGAGTAGAAGGGAGGGGTGTGAAAAGGGGGGATTAGTTGATGAAAAAATGTCAAGCTGCCTGCAGTGGAGGCAAGAAGGGGTCGAGGGTAATAAAGCCAATTAGTGGAGCAGAGGATAAGAAGCCATATTTGAAGTAAAGGAGTGATAATTTTAAGCAGCAAGGGAGAGATTAGAATATGGAAGTGCTAATGGTATGCAGTTTGGGAAGGAGATGGTAAAGTGCTGGGTTAAGAAAGACAAGACAAAACCAAATACAAACCCAAAAATTTCTCCTAAATGCTTAAATGAACGCTCCTTTATTTCTGTACTAGCCTCTACACTGAATGATGAACAGATTACAAAAATTTGATTCCCTTGCTTCTTTTGCTTGTGGTATGATTCTTGCACATATAAATGTTTCTTCCTCATTTCCAAGGAAATTCTTTCCTTTGTCTTTTATAATAAACTGATTTACTAGAATCCCTCTTGACTAATCTCCTTCTATTTTGCATGGTCTTACAAACATTCAGTGTCAAGTGTTACTTTAAAATAACGCTATTTTCTATTTTGAAGTACATCCTATAATTACTCATTTTATTTTGTAGGCTATTTGCTGGCATATTAATAACTTGTTTCCATATTTTACACAGCTTGCTACTTGATAATAACTGTGCAGAAAGGGCACAATGCAAAATTCAGGTTTCATTCCCTTTAAAAAAAACAAAACAAAACCACTTCAGTCACTGCTTTGGTTTTCAGCTGTGCTATGGTCTTAAAGAATAGAATATATGCAAAACAGCCAAGTCCTCACTGCATTCTAAAGTAATTTCCACTCCCCACACTGACATCGACACACCTGTAACATAACTTTATGGCATTTAAATATCTAACAGCATTTTTGTAGTTATTGGCCTTTGCTCACATATCTTGACCAATATATTTGGAACTTAAATAAATTTGCCTCCTATTTTGTTGTACTCCTATTCAGATATAACTACCTTGAATGCAAACAGTCAAGGATTCAAAGCATACAGTATTTGTCAGTGGATATACGCCGAGGCTGAATTCTGTATTCGTAGAATTAAAACCCAGATTGACTTCAGCAGGATCAGCATTCACCCTATGAATCCAACATCTCACGTTCACTAGAGAAGCAAGCATAAAATTCCTGTATCCGAGCCATTCTAAAGTCTAAAAAACTATCTCAAATTGAAATGTAAGAGGTGTTTTTAACAAATTGATTAGCTGGGTAGCAAAGAATCACCACGAGTCAGAAGTAACCATCTACAGTATTAAAAGAATTCACACATAAAATAGCTGGTTTATTACCTGTGGTATGTGAATGATCATCTGAACCTTCTTTTGTACAAGGAAAAAGGAAACAGCACATAAAGTAGCAATTGATTAAATTATCTTCAGAGGTGATCTGGGAACTAAAGACTAAAAAGTCTGACTTTCCTTATCATGTAAAATGTTACAAATTAAAATTACTAACATATTGGTAAACACACGGAACACCAGAAAGCAGAGAACTGATGCTTCATGGATCTATTAGAGGTTTTTGAGAAGTATGACACAGGCAAACTTTTGGATATATATTCATCACAAAAGGATTTAAAAAGTAAACAGCAAAAACTGGGGGATAAAGGAGAAGGTACTTTCACAAATTCATTACTGACTAAAAGGCGGTAAAATATATTCCAAATGAAGAGAGGCTATCTAATCTTTAATTAAACCTAATCTTAAAAATGTGGCAAATATTGAGGTGAAAATGCAATGGATGACCCAACATCATTCCAGGTATCATATCCTCTGCTGACTACAACTAGTTACATATAGAAAGATACAGCTACAATGGAAAGAGTACAGAACTGCAAAATAATTTAGACTGGAAAGTTATCTATTCCTACTTAAAGCAACACCATTTTGAAATCAGATCAGGCTGGTCAGAGCCTTGCCTGGCTGAATTTTGACTATCTCCGAGAACGACAGTTACAAAACTTATTTGAAACCTGTGCCAGTATTTGATCACTCTTGATGGAACAAAGCGAAAAACCAAACAAAACCAACTTTTCACAGTCTAACTGGAATTTCCCTTGTCACAGCTCTGATCTTTTCACTGTGTACCTCTGAGAAGACTCTGGCTCTGTCTACTCTGTAATGTTCAACTGGTAGTTCAAGCCAGTAGTATGGTACTCCTTGGGACTTTTTTCCTTAAGTCCAAATATACTCACCTCTCTCAGTTGCTCCTCGTATGTCATGTGGAGCATAAAAAAATTGGGCACATGCAGTACACCAGCAGCACCAAGAGTGCTGAACAGAAAGAAAAAAAATACTTCCCTCCACTTGCAAATGACCTTCATTGCTGCAAAGGTACCACACTGACTCAGGTTTAATTTGCCCATCAGGACCCCTAGGCTCTTTCCTACAAATTTTCCTTTTATCCTATCAGTACTGAGCCAATTCACAACACTCAGTAACCAACTGATGAAATAGCAGATGGATCTCAAAGTAGTGGATATGAAGAATGTAAGTGGAAAAGTCAAAATAACTTTAAATAGACTTCTTGGTTGCCATTCAGGAAAGATTTTGACGACATTGTAGATAATTCACAGAATCACAGAAATGCTTAGTTTCTCTCCTTGAGGCCAAACAACCCCAGTTCCTTTCACCTTTTAAAGTGGCATGAAAGGCACTCCAATCCCTTAACTATACAGAACAAGACTCAGCAGTCCAAATGTGTCTCACTAGTGATGAGAGCAAGGACCACTTTCCACAGAATGCTGGCAATGGCCTGCTTAATGCAGCCCAGGATGTCGTCCACCTTGTTTGTTGTGATAATGCATTTTTTGCTCACGGTCAGTTTGCTGTCCACCAAGATACTAATGTCCTTCTCTACTAAGCTGCTTTCCAGCTGCCAGTGTGTACTGATGCCTAGAGTTATTGTTTCCCAAGGGCAGGACTTTGCATTTCCCTTCGTTAAACTTTATGATATTCATTCCATTCCCGGTCAATGCAGTTCCATATATTTCAAACTCACACCTGAAGTAACATTTACCAAACAATAAAAATAAAATAAATGTGAAAACTCACAAACCACTGGAATGATTTAGCCGAGATCTGTTTTTTATAAAAATCCTTGTTCTAAGATGGTAATATCGAGAAAAAAAAATCTGTATGTCTAATAAATAAATAATTAAAAAAAAAAAAAAAGATGCACAGGGACAAAACCTTGGTATAAATTCTAAGAATTTGATGTTATGTAGATTTCTCCTGACGTAAAAAATAATGGTGGATTTTTCCTTGGCCCCAGCAAAATAGATTTATAACCTAAGATCCACATTTCCAACTTGGGCAGCTGGAAGAGAGTTCATGGCAAAGCTCTTCTCTGGGACTTTTACCAGGGCACTTTATTCCTTTTGACAAGCAGAGTCAAGTATGAGAAACCGACTCTTTCTGGGTGTTGGGGGGATTTGCAGTACCTCACTCAATCAGGTTTCTGTTAGCAAGTAGCTTGCTGTACAGCTTTATCTCATCTCCTAGGTGCAGTTCACGCAGTTCCCTTATTATGCAAACTAGCATTTTCATTTTCCCTCTCTTTATCACTTTATCTTCTATTTACGGCTAGAAAATTCACCAGCTGTCTCACATTCCTAATAATTATTCTCTTACACTCTTCCACAGGAGTGGAGGAGAATGTGGTCTAGGAGTCAGCCAGCACGAACAGACAACTCCGTAAGTCCTATGCTAAGATGCCAAAATGTACTGGATGTATGTCAACAACTATAGACAAAATTGATGTAGTAAACGTGTCAACAGACTTGCACCATGAAAAAAAAATTGTCATTGGAATGCCTAGTAGGAATATCCCACTAGAGTTAAGTATGCACAAAAAAGAATCCTGCAATATTATTGTCCCTTTTCAATTACTGATGTGTGTGGTTCCTTTCAAGAAATTATACTACTCAGGCATTGTAAAACTCTTTGTGTTGTGTTTGCACATATTGTATCTTTTCCACAAAGAATTTCTCACTCCCTCGCAAAGTATATTTTTAAACCACTGACTGTTTTTTTATCATTAACTTTTGTTTCACAGTAAGCTGCAACTTTGGAGTTGAAAAACTGATTTTGTAATTTTCAGCATCTTCCTTCAGCTTGGAAACCTAACAAAGAGACTAGTTGTTTCACATTACTTTCAGACATAAATAACTTCTTTGCACTATTACTCCTTAGAAACTCAAATGTGAGTAAAGACACCAGTAGCTTAGGCATCATGGAAATTTTATGAAGATTTCAACCATAACAACTATGCTGATCATATCAGTTAGAGCTTATTGTTTATACTAGATACAGCATGAATACATCAATTCCTTTTTTCATCCATGTTTCATTTTTAAGATCCTTGCTGTATGTGTTAGCACAGCTTCTTAAAATTTAAGTAAAGCACTAGAGAAACATTGTCTTAATAATCTGTGAGGGTAACTAGGAGAGAAGAGGTGGCAGCTCTTTTTTCACACCTGGGACAACTGGGCTTCTTGTACCTAAATCTCCAGCAAAGTTTCCCACATCTTAAGAAATTACACTTCCCTTGTCAAACTAGTCAGAAGGATTTCATGCCAAGTATGAGATCATTATTTCAGCATGTTGCATCCTGCAAAAGCATCTTTTTACCGCCTGTATATATGCATTCAGTCTATAGATTAGCTAGACAAAAGCACTCAGCTCCTTACTTTGCAGTACGTACTGCTCTGTCTTGCTAAAGCACAAAAAAAAAAAAAAAAAAAAAAAAAATAGGGCTAGAAAAGCATCTGGGCCAAGAATTCTGCTCATCCAACATAAAAAGTAACCTGCCCTATACATCCGATTCATATATCTATCAAGTCTTATACCAGAACTATTTATTTCCACTATTCCTACAGCCAGTAATTCCTGAACTGGCAACCTAGAACTGTACATACAATAATCACAAACCAAATCATTTCCATCTTAAATTTATTCAAAAATAGTAAAATACATCTTCTAAATTTTAAACCTCAACTTTTAGTACTGAGTTTACAAGGCTGTTTATGTGAGCACACACTATACATTTATGCCCATACCTTACAATGTAAGAAAATTAAAAGCGAATGAGGCTGTACATGAAAAGGCTGCTATAGATGGATGTCTTCTAAGTGATATATGTGATAGAAGTGATTAGCATTAACTGATCTTCTTGAAGAATGTACAAGTATAATTCATTATAATGGCTTAGAAGTGCAATTAGTGAACTACAGTGTAAATGACACTGCTGTTCATAGACCTACCCATAAGAGTAATTATATTTTGAAAACTACTTAGTGAAAAATTGATTGAATGGGTCCTATGGGCATAGATAATTGCGATAAAAATATGTAAACAAATGCCCATTAATAAGTTTTACGGCAAATTTATATATTTACATGTTTAGCTAGTCTGGAAATATACATAAGGAATTATAATTTTCTGGTGTTTCATTTCGAAGACACATTTAAATGAAAAAAAAAAAGTTATGCCTTTGCAAACAATACTATTTAATATTCTTACACTGAACAGAAAGCCTCATTGTCATTTTCCCCTCACTCTGGCCTGGTACTTCAAAATAGTGAAGTCCAGGGGAAAAAACCCAAACAAAGTTGAATATCCCTAATCATTATTTTTAAGAAGTTTCTAGATGTGTAGCTTTAGTGTGGCACATTCTAGGTCAGAACAAAACCTGCCTAGTGATGATTGCAGGGATTCATGGGCCAACAGGAGCTACATTTTTGGTACAATAATAATATAAACTATGTAACAAACATATTTTACAAAATACCAAATTTTGACAGTATTTTACTTAGTACATATGTTCATTTGAGAACTGATAATACCTTACTGGCCTAATTACACTTCATTACTAAATACTAATTTGAAGAAGGGTTGAGATGTCCAAAAGCTTCTGTATTACGCTAGTGTTTTGCTTAAAGACTTGATTTTCCTGAAGACCTCAGTGAATTAATGTGAAAATATTTGTTTAATCTAAAAATAAAGTTTCAGTTTACTTCACAAGCATTGCAAATACTGTATGGCATACTCTTCCCCATATAATGTATTTATCTGATTATTAGAAAGGCAATGTTTTCAGCTACAACTTATGTGATTATTTAACACAGGAAACAAGGACTACCAAGCACTATTTAAATGTATAACTTCAAGCATTAAGTCTGAGAATGAACTTGATGTGTAAAGATATGAAACTGATCAAGACAAAAATTAATGCAGGACAGCAGTGGCAAAATATGTCTGGTTTAGGCTTATAGGGAGTCCCAGTGCAAATCGCTCCTGTGAATCTAAACCCTTCATCAATCAGATATAAATTACAGCATCCATGCTCCCTTGAAGATATATACCAACACATCAGACAAGACAGCACTCGTATTTCACATCAGGATATCTTGCAAAATCATAGACAATGAGTCAAGCCAGCACCTTCTAGAAAAACTTTTAACAAAGGGAATTGGGAAGGAGACCATGGAGAGGCATATAATGATACAACACTGAAAGCCCTTCTACTAAAAATACTTTTCTAACTACATGTTCAAGCTTTCCTTGAATAGATGATTCATGGAAATCAAATACAAGAGGCTCACAGAAGGAAAAATTCTGTATAAGGAATAGGAGCATAAGACATATCCAGCATTCATATGAAACTGGCTGTCACAGACTTCCACAAGTAACAGGAGGGACAAATCCAGATTTTAAGGAACAAATTAAAAATAGAGCTACTAAACCACCTATCAGTGGATACCTGAGCTCCCATGCAGGAGAACACTACCATTAATTGAATTTCAGCCGCAGAGAGGAAAGCTGAAATTCTTGCTGTGCTTGCGATCTTCACTCACCTAATTATGGAGAGAGTTAGTGTATGAACAGACTCTATGATCTGTAAAAGCAAACCACAAATGTCACGCTTTGTGAAGTAAGATCAGAAGATGACTAGAATATTTGATAAAAGGTGCATTTTAATGTAGTATTTCGCAAACTTTCTAGAAAATCATGACCTCCTTTTGTCTCACCAGTCCTCATGAAACTTTCTGAGTCAGCAGCAGCTCAATTCCTGCAGAGCAAAGCCTGCTAATGGTCAGCTGAAAGTATTTACATTAACTTACCCATCACGGAGCACCAGAGAGGCTGCTTAATTACAGGTAGTTAGCAGTTAGAGAGCTGAGGTAAACAGTTGCACCTTATAATTATCTCACCTATTATCACCTCTCACTCCCAACAGGAATGCTTCTGTGTCCTATTTAGGAACTGTCATCTACTGTTGGTTCAATAAGTACAGATCCAGACTGCACGTGAGAGATGGGGAAATTTACTGCTCTGATCCTGCAAGTCATTTTGACCTTTTTACCTGTTTCCTTCTCCACTCTTTGTTAGTCTTGCCTATTTGTATAGTAAGCTTTCACAGAAACGAATTCTTAATGTGTTCTTACAATATGAAACTAGCATCAATGTTTGCCAAAACACATTATTAATAAGAATTGGCTAAGGAATTGGCTGGATGGTCACATTCAAAGAGCTGAGGTCAATGGTTTGATATCCAAGTGAGATCAGTGATGAGTGGTGCTCCCCAGGGGTTGGCATTGGGACCAGCGCTGTTTAACATCTTTGCCAGTGACAAATATAGTTGGAGTGGGATTGAGTGCACCCTTAGCAAGTTTGCCCACAACACCAATCTGTGAGATTCAGCTGATACACTGGAGGGAAGGGATGCCATCCAGAGGGACCTTGACACTCTTGGCAGGTGGGCCAGTGTAAACTTCATGATGTTCAAGAAGTTGAACATAAAGTGGAAGGCCCTGCACCTAGGTCAGGGCAATTGCAAACACAAATACAGGTTGGAGTTAATGATTTCAAAGGCCTTTTCCAACATAGTTGATTCTATGGGTGGAGAATGGACAAGAGCAGCTCCCAAAAGGATTTGGGATGAGAAGCTCAACATGACCTGGCAATGAGCATTTGCAGCCCAGAAAGCCAAACACATGCTGGCTGCATCAAAAGAAATATGACCAGAAATTTGTGGGAGAAGATTCCTCTGCTTTCATGAGACCTCACCTGCAGGATTGTGTCCAGCTCTAAGGCCTCCAGCACAAGGGGTATGTAGACCTGCTGGAACATGTCCAAAGGAGTCCATGAAGATAAAGGGTGTATCAGAGGCCTGAAGATAATCAGGACAGGCTGAGAAGTGGGGCTTGTTCAGCAGAAAGAGAAGCCTTCAGGGAAACCTTAGAGCAGCTTCCAGTAGCTAAAGCAGGTCTACAAGAAATCTGGAGAGGAACTTTGTAAAAAGTTATACAGTTACAGGACAAGGGAGAATGGTTTCAAACTGAAAAAAGGCTGATTTAGATCAGACACTATGAAGAAGTTCTTTACTGTGAGGGTGGTGAGACACCTGGCACAGGTTGCTCAGCAAAGCTGTGGCTGCCCCATCCCTGACAGTGTTCAAGGCCTGGATGGATGGGGCTTAGAGCAACCTGGTCTAGTGGAAGTTGTCCCTGCCAATGGTGGGGGGGTTGGAACTTGATAATATTTAAGATTCCTTCCAACTGAAACCACTCTGATTCTAACAGGTTCCCAATACCACTGTTTCACAGAACTTTAGTTCTGTTTAATTATTCTATATAGGCAAAACAAAATCTTTTGTTGCAAAGTTTTACAATGGTAGAAATCACTTTGTCTATTTCCTTTGCTCTTCAAAATTCTACTCATTCTTTTAACTTAACTTACTGAAATATAACATTTACATCTGGAAACAAGACTGGGAGCTGCAATTTCAACTGGTTTTTAGGGTCTTTAGATCAAAGGTCTAGAATGAAGTCTCCCGTTCTTCGAGAAGGTTCATGCTGAGGCACAAAGAAACATAATTGCAGAACTGAAGATACATTTTAAGTGTTTTGAGCAAGAAACAAACCCAGAGAAATAAAATTTGTATCTTTGTAATTATTTCTTAACACTGTGGACCGTTATCTTTGCCTGGCAGCTGACCAAGAGCTTGTGTGATACGCAGTCTTTACTGAGGTCCAGTTCCAGGTGAGTCAACATCTACATTATTAAACTTCTACCCCAACTAATGTCATTATTGGAAGGACTCTGTTGGAAGTCCATTAACCTAAAAAAGAAAGAATAGATGAAAAACACAGACAATGCAAAGCTGAAAACCTTTAGCTATTGCTCTCTTTACTGCCCTTTTCTGCACAAGTCCGTGAGCTTTCATCTATTGAATCCAATTTGGATATTTTCCAGATTTTCCTGTATAAAATCCTTGCCTTTTTCTTTGCGATTGACCTTCACACCTTTTCATTTTTTCCCCTCAAAATATTAATCGCTCCCTAAGCCTGTGATTCTTTCTTTATTCCTTCATTTGAGATAATAAGAGCTATCTTTCTGCTGGGATAAACAGTCTTCCCAGAATTCAAATAGGTGGCATCTTCATTTATTGATTCCTCCTATATTTTCTTTAACTATAGAATAATCTAAAGGCCTTCATATTTTTGATTATTTTCTACACCTCCGGGACTTTTACTTAGCCCTTTATTCACTTTTCTTTCTCAAATTTAGTTATGTTCTGAATTTGTGACCCCAGGGCAGAAAAAGGGATGAAGGTTTCTGTTGCTTTAACATTTTCTACTGAACCTAAATTTTCACAAAACCATAGAATACCAGGTTGGAAGGAAACCTTAAGGATCATCTGATCCATCTTTTCTTGGCAAAAGCACAGTCTCTTTCCATGGAACTGCTCCCCAGCCAGGTAGATCCCTGAGTGATGTTTTCTCAGCTGCAAGACTCTTGTCCTTGTTGAACTTCATAAAGTTCTTGTTAGGCCCCTCTTCCAGCCTATCCAGATCTTGCAGAGCAGCTCTCCGTTCCAAAGTGTTCACTTCCCCACTCAGTTTGGTATCACCAGCAAACTTCATCAGGGTACACTTGATCACATCTTCCAGATCACTTCTAAAGATATTAAATTGTTGGGGTCAATATCAATCACTGGGGGACCCCATTAGTGAACACGTCTCCAGTTTGAACTGGAGCTATTTACCATCACCCCCTGAATGCAGCCTGTCAGCCAGTTCCCCACCCACCTCACAGACCAATTGTCTCAACCTAACCTGTCGTTTCACTAGAAGGAGGCTGTTGGAAAAGGCATGGAGAAATCCAGGTAGACAATGTCTGTCACTCACCCTACATCAGCCAAGCAGGGTACTTGTTTTAAACAAGTTGTCTTTTGAGGAACATTTTAAAAAATATATATAATTACATACCTATTCCTTACAGAAATAAATGAATTCAAAAGGGAGAACAGGACTGTGTGAAGCATCTACTAATTGAAACTGCTTTGTTGCAAATCTTAAAACTTAAGGTCTTGTGTGAAGACTTCAAAATAGAAACTTTCTTCAGGATTAAAAAAAAAACAACAAACGAAACCACAAAAACAGAAAAGCAACCCAAAACCAAACACCGAATGTCATATCCCAGAGCCTCTTTTAAATTCAGATGAATTAATTAGGCTTCTAGAAAGGATCTTAACACTTGAAAAAGAATAGAAAGTTTAATTTTTAGTAATGTTACCTATTTATCATCACTGTTATCCCTTTTGGC
This sequence comes from Pezoporus occidentalis, assembly GCF_034315485.1. Taxonomy (NCBI): domain Eukaryota; kingdom Metazoa; phylum Chordata; class Aves; order Psittaciformes; family Psittacidae; genus Pezoporus; species Pezoporus occidentalis. The sequence continues at coordinate 13,845,683 of NW_026913103.1, read as the reverse complement.
TGACATTCTAGAGGCTCAATTCTGCCAGGAACTTTGATGAAGTGCTTTTAATCTGTCTTCTCTTTTGTACTATTCAGAGCAAAGCACCTTCTTGCTCCTCTCCAAAAATCAGCCACAAAGTCATTGTAAGCTGTCTGGTGTCCAAGATATCCCTCTTCAGCCTTTGCATTCTTTTAGCTGTCAGTCTAGATCCACACTGCCTCTTGAGTAATAGTAGCAGTAGCTTATAAGGTTCAAGCACATATGCTGCCCTTTGCTGTCCTTAGCTCTACAGCAGTTCACTCTGATTTTCCAGGTAAAATAAAATAAAATTAAATAGGATTTTAAATAATACCTAGATAAATCACCTTCAAAATATAAAAATAATATAACATTTGCAAACAAATTCACTATTAGATATTTTCCTCATCAAATGTCGTACCATTCTGTGATGTCAAAATGATCTTAATGATCAAAAAGAGGCTGTACAAGAAAATACTCTTTTCCTTAATTTCTCAAAAAATACTCTCACAAAGATTCTCTACAGTCTAATACAGAACATGTAGGAATAGGTCACCGAGTTCAGAAAATGACTGCTGTTTAGCTTTCCAATCATGTAGGACAAATATACATGTATTTATATGGGTATTTTGGCACTTTTCCCATACTCCAATAAAATTCCAAAATTATTTTTAATTATTTTAAGACCACAATGAAATCTCTCATTCACTTCCTGTGCTGTACACATTTTCAAAAACAGATCTATTACTCTACTATCTAAACAACCGTTTAAAACATCATTTAATCTCCAAGTACTGAAGAGAACAAGTTATTAATTCCTTTAACAATTTAGACTAAGAGACACTGTCTTTACCTTTAACTCAACACCAAGAAAACTGTTATCTCTATGCCATGCTCATTTAGCTTATGAAATTGTCACCAAGTTCCTGTACAACCAAAGTGGATACTTCCTTTGTTTTCTGTAAATAATGCATCCTTTGAGAATGAAAACATGAAACCCCACTCAGCAAAAATCTAAAGGAAATTATGCAATCTGAGGATTAAATGTTGCTATCTAAGGTTAGGAAATCAACAACTTCCACCTAATTGTTGTTGTGTATGTATCATGCTGACCCTGTCCAGGAAAACCATTGTATCACAATCACTCTTCAGGAAATCATGCTAATGTATTACAAACCCTGCTTTTTCCACATGCAGTACCAGAGGTTTTTTTCCTTTCAGCAAATTTGAAAATAGCTGGTAAATGACTACTCATTTTGCAAGGGTTGGTAACATTTCCAGTTTTAAATAGAATTAGGAAAGAAATGTAAAAAACATACAGCAAATGATAATGCCCTGAAATAAAAGATCTTTAAATGAACTGCTAAATCACTGATGGTCCTGTATACTTGTTTTTTCTCCCCTGGCCAATTGTATTTCCCCAGAAAACAAGTAGAAGACCCAAAATCAAGGCAAAGTACTGCATCAGCACCTCTGATTTTATAACTGTAATTTCTACACTTGCAGATTTCACTCAAAACCACCCAGCTGCAATCACTAACCTTTCAGAAGTTATCCAAACTCCAGAGTTTCTGTCAACAGTTTGAGAAAATTGGTTACTACTGAATAGCTTACTGTCACTGTATCTTTTTGGTGATGCTCAAATGTTTCAGCAAACCATTTAATTTGCCAGCTCTTGAGAAAGTGGCCAACTATATGACATGGTTTCATAAAGGTAACTTCTGAATGGATTTGAATGCAATCTCTTCATGAGAAATAGCATTCACTAGATTATATAGAAAATCCACCACAAGATCTGCCCTATGATGCATAATATCTAACCATGTTTCCATTAAGGGGGGGAGGTTTTGTTACTTTTTATTTTTTTACTAGCGCTGGTCTGAAATGGTTCTCATTACAGTTTGTTTTTATATTTGCCTCTTAAAACTTAAAAATTCTTGCAATTTGCCACTTTTATTCATACATTTCACCACAGGCTGTGTCTTGCAAAATTCTACTAAAGGCTGCCATTTATGATCCATTCTTAAAATGAATATTGCAGTTCTGAAGGCCACTCTGATCGGCTTACTTCTGCTCTTCATTTAATGGCATATTGCTCAGGATACCTACAATACTAAAGATACAAAAAAACTATGAAAGTAAAGAATAATAGCAGCACATAATTTTACATGAAAAAGAAATCAAATTAATTCCGCTGCTCTTTTATCATTAAGAATAGTTAATTATGATCATTTCCATTAAGGAACAACATAAAAAATCACAGGTGTATTCATAACTGTGAGAATTACAGTCTGAATAAAAACTTTGTGCACAATTATCACAAAATTCCTAAAGCTGTCTCCTCTAATCTTTCCCCCACTCTGCCCTATACAGTGAATATGGGCTTGAAGTCACCCACGTACACTTTATTCAGGAAGCTGGATGTAAGCCAGCTCTGGTCTGGAAGCAATCTGAGCACGTTCATACAGTGTTGCATGCAGATTTATAAGCCCTGCCTCTCAATGTTGATGTTCCCCATGATGTTCACTAGAGGCTTTGCTACTGTTATTTATTTTATTTGGAAGGCACTCAGATGCAATGTGATGAGCCACAGTACAAAACCCTGTGAGAGAGAGTGCGAGAGTGTGAGACAGAGATGGGAATGAGAAAAAAAGACATTTTTATTACATTCATCTTAGTTTGAAATTCATAATCTTGAAATACTCTGAACAATGGACTTAAACTGCAGTCAGCAATTCAAGAGGAACAGATTCCTCACATGAGCATCTTGGTGTGTGGTGCCAAAAGGTCAAAAACATTGAATACGATTTAAATGTGTAAGTTGAGATTCTGTACAGAAACCACACATCCTGAAGTGGTGTGAGAAATGACCACAAGCCCTTTTAACACTAGTTTCTGTCACAAAGCAAATAGTCTCTAACACCAATCTCCTGATTATATTTTGCTATTCCGCTAGTTAAAAATATAAGGGAGAAAACTGAATCCTCTTGCAACTTGAATATTCTCTTTTCTGCTCTCAGGGGACCTTTACATATCAGGCTTTGGACACCTAATTTTGTTCCCTTATTTTGGAATGCTATAAAATTGAGAAATAAATCATAATATTATTTATTTTATTGTAGCAAATGCTTTCTTAATCTATTTCTTTCACACAAATCTATAAAGAATACACTCCACATTTACACTCTGTTTCTGTATGTGCATAAAATTGCCACAAATAAAATGAGAGTCACAGTTTATTCTTCGTATCTGATAAGAAAAAAAATTTAAGCCTTTTTATGGAGTGATAAAATAGAACACAAATTTTATAATTTATGGTTCACAGGATGCAATGATTGACATTATATAGAAATTTAATCAGTCTTGCAGAGCTCACAGACATATCACAGTAGGAGGTTCTTTTGACATTTCATGGAGAACTAGGCAAGATGAGGTACAATATGTGTGCATATTTCAGTATGTTATGTATTTTCTTAAGCTTTTATGCTTTCAGGAGTTGTTGTCAGCTTGAAGGAATCATTCCTTTACACAGTTCTAAATACAGGAAAGACTGAAGCTTCAACTTTTGTTTGAAGCAAAACAAGAGAAATATACCTGCAGAGGTAGCCATTTTTTTTCCCAATACAGGCTTCACAAAACTGAAACACATCTTTAACACTTTTTCTGTACCTCTTGAAATCTGTCAGGTGTACAGCACCTGGCTGTAGTCTCATAGTCTGGCTACAACCCTAATGTCGTGTAGAGTTATGACTGGAAACATTTTGCCGCAAAGTTTATCAGGGGTGTAGGATGAAAAAGTCAATGCAAACACATGTACCTTTACTTACCCACTCAGAGCTACTCCATTTCTAAATAGCAATTAAGAACTGAGCCTGAGGGGAATATAAAACTATTATTTCCATTCTAAATTTTAATATTCTTATTTGCGGCATGTTGTTTTCTGTAATGAATAGTGCCATAATTTTTTCTTCATCTAGTAGTATTCTGTTATTCTTAATTGAAACAATTTTGCCTCTGAAACAAGTTTATGTCAGAGTGCTACAATTACATTTATGACTGTTCCAAATTGATAACTTTGTTCCTTTCTCTCATTCTTTACCTTTTTTTTTTTCTCATGTCCAAAACTTGTGGCTTAAACATACAACACACAGTACCAACTTTTTTGATAGAATCAAATTCAATCTTCAGAGAGCTACCTTAGGAAACATCTTAGAGAAACATAAAACACTAGAAATATCTCAAAATTATATATCTGGCCAGGTAATATGCAACTAGCGTAATACAGTGCTCTACTATATTATTAGGTGGCAATCTTTCTTGAGACTATGCAGCAGGAGCAAGAATCACAGCCATAAATGACTTTGAGTGGAGATGGATGAAACTTCTTTTTTAAGACGTCTTTTCCAGTAAAAATATGCATTTATTTGTTTTATTTCAAGTGAAATAATTAAATTACTTAAATTACATGTACGAAAAGTATGAACCAAGTAAAGAGTCCAGCTACAGTAAACTTAACAATTAATGAGTGGGGATGGGTTACATTGACTGACACCTGCCTGGAGAGGTTTCCATTCTTATCTGCTCTGTCCCCAAGGCAGGAAGGTCAGTGACATTCATGAAATATCTGGTGAATCTCCACAATTTAAAACTTTGGATACTAAGATTAATCCACACATATCTGCAGTAAACAGAAATAGCCGAGCAGGTATACTATGAGAAATTTTCCTATGTTTGGAGCAGAGACTGGACAGAGATAGACAAAATGGACATGTGGGAGCAAGAGATGAAAAGAATCACCTGAAGATGAACATCCACCTATGTGAGGCAGAACCCTGAGATAACAAACTGGTAGCAAAGTAGCTTATACAATTTCCTTATTCCATTACTTTCTGATCACTGAAGCTTGCTGTATAAAACCAAACCCCAAAATAATTATGTGGTAAAATTCTCAGTTAAGTAATATAGAAGAAGATTTCAAAAGCAAAGATACTGATGCTTCCTTATATTCATGGATTAGATAACTTCATCCTTTTATATCCTGCCAACTACTGTAAGCATCAAAAAAAAAAAAAATCCATTACTAAAGAAATCCCCAAAACGGTCACCTATTTTTCTTTTTTTTTTTAAAACTTCTATTTTGTTTCAACATAATTAAAACTATGGTAGCAAATAATCTATTTAAAAAGCATAGAAACTAGTCATCATCTTAGGGGTCCAAAAGCAAGAAAGGCTTATATCCTGCTCCTAATAAGTAAGATATCAACTCATTTCGAAAGTTTTGTGTGGACTATAAAAGCCTATCTATAACTTCTGTGAAATTTGTTTTAATTTACCATTGTTAGACCTGGAAAGTTGCAATTTGGGTTTACATGTCAGTATTCATCAGCAAAGCACAAAACTTCATCTGGAGAAATAGAGCATGAAATCACTTTCTCACCCTGATTCTCGGCATCATACCTAACAACACTGAAACTAAAAACTAAAAAATAAAAATAAATATCCACACCACTACTAAAGTGGTGTAAAAATAAGTTGTCAGATTATTTTCTCAACTCAAAATCAAATCCAGCAGGACACACACTTCTGTTGGCAGCTAGAAATCCAAACACTTCACTGCAATTGCTCTATTACCTTTACCTTTTATTTTCCATAGTTAAAAACAAACCTAGAAGAACCTCAAACAATGAGACTTACAATGCATACTTAAATCCTATATAGTTACAATAACACAGTAATGAATAGAGACAAATTTCAATTGTCTCAGGATACATAGCCAATTATGAGAGAGAAACACTGTTGAGCATTAAAAACTTAAATGCATAAAAATACAATCTGTATTCTGAGAAAAGAGGGCTAAGCAAAGCTAGGAGTCCTACAAAGTTAATTGGGAGGTTCATGTAGGCCTCCAGAATAAGTACATGGTACTAGTCCTCCTTCTACAACTTTAATATCAGCAGAGCTTCTTAAAACTAGACATCTTTCACTTCTTTTAGAGCCACACTTGAAAGGGGGTACAGCACAAGTGAGCAGATGATGAAAATGTGCTGTATGTAATGCAGGCTTTTATTTATGAAAAGAGTTATATATAAGGCTTGTGGTTTAAGACATCAGATATACAAGAAATATAAGAAATGAAAACAGATGCTTCGGACTAACTTGCTTAAAGCGGTTCAAAGACTTTCAGTTTTGAGGGGACTTTATTTACCAAACAGCTGTTACTACTCGCAATTCTGCATTTTCACTTTCATCTCAATCTATGTCTCATCCTGTTCCATTTTTATTTCAGCCTCAACTCTCATTTCTAGTTCAGTATCACCTTTGCATGGAAACAGAGAAGCAAAAGAACCTTTCTAAGGTCTCTTTCTCCTTCCAGGCATCAAAACTGTTACCATCAGCCTTTAGAGGATGAGACTGACATCCCAAAGGCATCCCTGATGTTGGTCTACTATTAGAGGTGAGAGGTGCAAGGGACTGACCTTGCTGATCAAGCAAGATGTATGTGTACCAAGAGAAAGTTTAATTTAGCTTACTCCTGTATGTGAACATCACAACATACAGAAAAGTCACAGTTAAAATCTGTCTTGTCTGTGCTTCTTATTCAGGGCTTCAGATCAACTCCATCATTGGCTGGATGGTTCCACTCAGAGTTGTGGTCAATAACTCAATGGTCAAGTGGAGATCAGCAACAAGTGCTGCTTCCCAGAGGAACTCTAACTAGTCAAAGCAAGCTAGAGCATTCAAAGGAGATCTAAACTGTTACATAGTACAAAAGCTACTTAAAATTGTTCACAATTCTAGGAAGTTTTTTCTCATGCACAGAAAAGGAAAAGTCTCAAAACAAGCCTTCTATCACCCTATTTGAAACTTGTACAATTAAAAGTATAAATGTAAATTACTAGGTACGTGTTTGAGGAGTGTAAACAAGCAAAAAAATCAGTTTAAGCTTCTTCATTTGTAGATGCCCACTCAGGACTTTTTCGGCTGACACAGTTGATTAAGAGAATGATTTCTCAGTCAAATGACAGCTATCTTCCTGTCCGCTGCTTTCTGTGCAAGCTTCCTCTGTTCTGTCTTTATCCTTTAATCCTTTGTTTCTTCTCTGTTTACCTCTCTCCTATCTTTTTTGTTATTACTGAATGGAATAAAGAGAAAGTAGGTTTTAACCTCTACTCTATGTTTCCCTCAAGTTAGAGGGAAATGATTGTCAAAAAGGGATAGAGATTGGATACTGTGGTTAGCTGACAATTCTCATCTGCTCCAGAGATGGAGCCATAATTGTGATTGCCTATTGCCTAGAATAAGGATATAAAATTGTAGTCTTGCTGCCCTGATGCCTTTTTCATCCTTGAACAGACTGCCTTAGTCACCAATGTTTTCAGGCTGGACCCATCTGGAATATTTAATTCATGTTTAAACAGCGAAGCTCTCTCACAGTTTTAAACAGAACTAATATTTTTGTGAGGATTTGAAAGTTAAGGTGTTTACACATTTCTTCAAATCCCTAATGGAACTTGGAAGTTGTACGTTCTGAAGGAGATAAAAAGACAAAGATAGAAGAAATTGCTAAGACAAAATTGAGGCTCTTTGCATTGGAATATTAAGCACAATTAGTTGCACCACCATTGTAACAAGACAATAAGAGTAAGCACTACAGATGTAATAAAAGACAGTACATGGTTGGTAACTGATCTACATTCAGTTTACTACCACCTGTAAATGCGAGCAATATGTTTCTCTTAAACAGGCCTGGAAAGTGGCTCCCAGGATACCATTATGGAATGTGTACTTTTTGAACTAATTAATCACTGGATGTCATCACTGCTTCACTCCACTGCATATAAAACAACAGTTCTCAATTCTCTGGCACTCAAAAGTCTTAGGCAGGATGATCAAGTAAAACAGCTTAAGAGAAATGTAACTTCAGTGCAAGAGAGATTAGCAGTAGTTAATTCAAAAAAAAAACAATGGGAAATTTATCAATGCAGCTTTTATATTATGGATGAGTCCCCTTCATTATTTGCATTATTTTCATGTATATCAACTGAGAAGTTTTTCCTTTTTTTCCTTTTCAGTAACATATTGAGTGAATGCTCTTTTGGGGAAAGCGGACTTGACAGACATGTATAGCAGGAATGAAGACTGTTGAAGTTCTCTGCCTGTGTACATCAGCCCTAAGATCCTTGCCAGTACAGTGTTTCATAGTGAAGAAAGACATTTTTTTTTTTCCAAGTATGGGTCTTTTTTATCATATGTACAAACAGAAGTAGGACACCAAAGCATGAATTTTCACTAGTGACCCCAAGGCAGAATATGAACTGAGGTCTCCAGAGGGGAGAGGCTAATGCACTAACCTACTGCACCACCAAGTCCTCTTCACTTTCCAATTATCACAGAACCTCTCCTACTGCTATGACATTCGCCCTGCCACATAGGTCAAAAAGTGAGTTACTGTCAAAAGTGATTCATCTACCAGCTGGCTCAGGAATTCTACGGAATAAAATGACTGGTGCTTTTCCCAAATATGACTGCAATACTACAGATTTACTTTCAGGCTTTTTTGTATCTGAAATCATGACTGCTTTTTCATTCATACAGTATCACATCATATCAGATTTAAAGACATCTTGTAAGAGGGAAAAACCTCAGTGGTATCTCTTTCATAATAAAATTCAGGTTTATAGTTACTACAAAAAAATAAAAATAAAAATCTCTGCTCAGAAAGCTTTATTTCTAATACATAAAATGAGGCATGAGAGGTCTTTTTTAAATATGTATTACAAATGTGACCCAAATATATTTTTTTCTAGCACACATTTTAATTATGAAAAAGTAAGCTGCTTGTGAATTCGGAAAAGTAACATATCCTTAAAACTCAAAATGCCTTATTTTTTTCCTCCTTAACTGCATCTTACACCTTATAAAATTAAGTATCAAGTGACCCTATACAATGATTCACAAGAGTAACTTATTTGCACAAAATCCCCAACATTCATGCCCTGATTAAAAACATATTTTCAAACTTAGCAGATTTACTCTAATGTTGAAAAGTCATTTTTCCAAATACTTTTTCAACAGTACGAGATTTCTTTAAAGGATTTAATAATTTAGTACAGCAGATTAAACAACACTCAGTAGTTTCAACCTGTGAACACTTTTTGCCCTCTTTTAAGGTTATTGGCTTCACTTTGCTTTAAACTGTCACAAAAGCTTACTAAAGATACTAAATATTTATGAAGTTCTTGGCCTCAATGGTATGAATCAGTGAGTACAAAATTAGATATTTAACAGATTAATCAAAGTCTCCATTTCATACCAACATATAGCTTATTTTGGTGTTTAAAGACTTTCTCCTAAACTTTCAGACATTTTCCAGCTCCAATCTTGTTGCAAGCCTTGGAAAAAACAACACAAAGCAAAATGAACAACCAAAGCCAGCCAAACACACAATTTGTTTGTACTTTAATGCGGTTGCTAATTCTGACAGTTTCTTAAATGAGGCCTGTAAGTCAGGATCCTCCAGCAAAATTTGCCTGTGATCTCAAAAAACTTCCACCCAGGGCTCTGTCAGCTTCACTGATCGTACTGCAGTTGTATCAGTGCTGTGGCATCAGTCATCACTTCCCTCCAATCCTTTGCATTTGCTCCATTCAGACATAGTGCATATAAAAAAACTGTTAAGAAAGTATTGAGATACATATATATGCTTTTTTCCTAAATATCTGCTCCAAACCAAATCCTGTAAATTTCCCAGGAATTGGTCATATTAACTAACTTGATATTGTACAACTTAACCTTTATGAGAGATTCTTAAGGCAAACCACCTTCTAACACCTATTCTTCAGACATAAAACTAATAACTAAAGAAATATTGCTAAAACATCTAGCAGAATGCCTATGAATTTTTACTTCATTAAAAATCATGGCATTTTATTGCTTTTTAACAGATTTAATCAAAAAATTCCAATTACAAAGTTTCAATAATGAAACTCAGATAAATTTTCTCTTTTCTTTATGGAACCTATCCTCCAAAAATCTTGAATTTAATATGCCTCTGAACAAAGGAAAGACAATCATAGTTCATTTGTTATCAGTGTATAAAAAATAATGCAATCTCATATTCAAAATAAAATTTAGTACAAAAGAGTCTCAAGCAAGATCTCAGAATTTAGTTGTCCTTTATAATAATTGCTCTTGAACTAAAATTGTTCTTACACTACTATTTAATAGCATTTTCCTACACTTTATATACAACTTTCAGCCATTTACTTTTACTTGACGGCCTCATATTATGTTGATACATCAATCTTTAAATCACAACTTTTTTAAGGAAACCTTCATTTAATGTATAATGTTATTTATATTAATGAAAACTTCACTGCAAACCCTGATTCACAACTAAAAGAAAAGAATAATTAGAGGAACTAAAATATCATAGCAAAGACCTTGTATGTGATACCCTTAAACAGAATTTTAAAAATGCACCACCTTTTGCTTTAAAATAGATAATACTAATGTTTTGGTGTGTGAAAAGTATGCTGTAATTAGCTGGTACTACACAGTGAAATGTTTTTTTAAAGATGTTCCAAAAGGTACCTTTTTTTAATCAGCTGCAATATGTAGATAATACTTTGTTTTGATTGCCCATAATATTTAGTCTTCATCAGCTGCAAAAAGATTTTCTGTGATTTAGAATACCTAGAATTTCAGCTAACAACATGGAGTTTCTTTGGAAGAAGGAAAACATTCTAAAATAGCAATTACTACCATAATTGCAAATAGCTGAAAGTTTTTGAATTTTTGATGGTCTGATTCAAAGCTTGATTTGCAACATCATCCTTGATTGCATTCCTCTGCAAATCTTCTTGTTGATATTCAGGTTTTTGCTGTTGGGGTTTGGTTTTTTTTTTTTTTTTGCTGTGTGTGTGGGTTGTTTTGTTATCCACATTGGCAGAAACTGTCATCTGAAAACTGGGAAAACGGTAGGTCAAAAGAATCAGGAGGAGTGAAGGTAAAGACTATGAATTAAAAGTGTCAGTGAGTCTTTCAGATGGGTAATCCAACTTCTTTCAAAATGCCTGTAGAATATACTCCAAAGGGGTCTTGTAAGCAGAATCTGTAAAGGAGGTACTCTACAAAATATTTTTAGTTGGAATGAACTTATACAAAGATATTAATAACCACCCTAATAGATTCCTTTTAACTGCTATTCTTTATTTCATTTCACTTCAGAAGCTACAAAACAACCAGATCATCACCAGCTCAGTATCCCTCCTATCTCCTAATTCAAATGAACACAGTCCTTCCTCAGACTGAATATTCATATTCCTAAATATATACTGTATGTCCACATATAACTCTTCTTTGATCAGGTTTTCAGAAAATTTAATTGCTTGGTACCATCAACTATATTGATGAGAACCGTAGTAATTACAAATGGGAGAAGCAGGCCTGTGAAAGGTGTCACACTATTTTGAAATGGCTTCTGTATTCATTAGTGGCATGCAGTTTGGAAAACATTTTCTGACTTGACAGTACTTTATGCATTTGTATTTTTACCTCTCATAGAGGATAACTATTGATAGACTGCTGTATGACATGATTACACATGGAAAAATCTTCAACTGTGGTAGCCTTAAATTGCTGCTGAAACAGTGATACAAGCAGTCTAAAAGAAGCCACTGAGAAAGTACAACCAATGTGGATGACTAGGTTAATCATTTACTTCTATCCATCAGAATCATAAAGAATGGTAAACACAGATATTAATCTATTATTAAAAATAATGGATAAAATTCATTATAGGTAAAGCAATATAACAATTTAGCAAGGACAACTGAATAGTCTCAGAGTTTATAATATGGATTATAAAAGATCAATATACATATACAGTTTACACTATATCTTCTAGTATTTCCATATTTAATAACCATTAAGAGACTAAGGAAAATCATAGGATGACTAAGGGCATGTCAAAGACAAAGGCAAAAGTATTTTGAGGTGCAAAGTCTGATGAGTCATCTTTTATGACTGGCTACATTCTAAAAGACTTCCTTTCACTCTCCTTTTTATATTCTATTTTTTCAAGCACATTCACATTTTTATATATTTGCCCTTCAGACACTGCAGGATTGTCTGATGAAATAAGAGAAATTGTACCTTCCAGAAAGTATAGGTTCAGTGTCAATTTATTAATAATTTTCCCTCTTCCTTTTGTAAAATTTCATGTGAGTGCAATTCAGAAAGAGAAGAAATTTTTTTTTCTTAATTGCCTCATCTTCAGGTTTGTAGGCTGCAAGTGATGGGTTGAAAATCATTTCCCTGTTTACCCTTACCTGCAAGGACAGGAACTTAGAACATTATATGTCTGCACTGGTTAACTCAAATAAAGATTTCTGCTCTCGGTTATATTTTGTAACTGCATTTAGTATTTGTCCAAAAACCATAATCAAGAAAAAAAAAAAAGAGATGGAGAATATCCCACCTGTTTTGAAAGTAAGGCCATTATGAAACAGATATGGTAATTATTATCTTCAGGGTTAAGAAAGGTACCAAGCATATGGCAATTTACATTTACTTAATTGCACGTAGGCTTAATTAATTGGTAGGTTTACCTGTACATTTACTAACATTTGCTCTCCTTAAAAAAAAACAAACAAGCATGCTAAGTGTTAGCATTACAGCACAATAGAAGTATGTTCTTTGCTAGGAAAAAACATATTACAAAACCCAAGTAATGTGTGCTCTTACAACCAAATATATTTCTAAAAATTCAAAGGAGCAGCTTAAGAGACCTAAATGGTTTACCAACTGTGGTGGCTGTTTATGAAAGGACTTTCAAAGATCAGACATTTTCTAAACTGTCACTCTTAAATGTCTGAAAGCAGGTATTTTAAAACTGGACTGGTGTAAATTGCCCAGAATATCAGGTTTTTAGTGGAGGGTTTTGCCCCTCACCAATTTATTTTGACAGAAATAACAGATCATTCACCAAAAGGATGAAGAAAAATCTACGTTAAATATGCCTAAACTCACAGGAGTTACATAAAAGTGGCAACCTTTCCTATAAAAAGAGCATGTATTTTTGTACCAGTGTCACCAGTTACAACTTAATGAAATGGGAGTAAGAGTATATTTAAGGATTGATAAACTGCATAATTATATTCATGCTCATGAACAGATCACTACCTGTTTTTTTTTACAAAGTGAAAATATATAATGAAGTCATCTTTTTCAAGCAAATTTCCAGTGAACTCTAAATAAGATTTCCTTCTGCTTCGTTCCCCCTGAAAGCATGTTGTAATTATACGCAATTTGCCTTTTCTAGTCTCCTCTATCTACCTGGTTTTCAATCTTTTCCTCTTTTGTTATCATCCTTTTATATAGGCTTATTGTTGTATATATGAAAATACAGTGTCTAGAAAACGTTGTCCAAAAGGCAGTGCAAGTTTCAGGCTAGATGATAGAGCAGTAACATGACAGAGCCCTAACTCTTGTCCTGAGTTCAGCAGTAGCAGTCATTTTTTTTTCTCCTTCTCTGTAGCTGGTGCAGTGCTGTGTTTTTTGACTTTCGGCCTGGGAACAGTGTTGATAACACTGATGTTTTTAGTTACTGCTCAAATGTTTACTCTGACCAAGGATTTTCTGAGTCTCATGCTCTGCCAGGGAGGAGGGGAAGCTGGGAGGAAGCAGAGACAGGACACCTGACCCAAACTAGCCAAAGGGGTATTCCATACCACAGCATGTCGGGCCCAGGATGCAGACCTGGGGGCAGTTACCCGGAAGGGTGAGATCACTGCTCGGTCAGGCTGGGTATTGGTTGGCGGGTGGTATTTGCTATTTTATTCTCTTCTCTTGTCATTTCCCTTATCATTATTATTACTGGTGGTAGCAGTAGTGATTTGTGTTATACCTTAGTTACTGGACTGTTCTTATCTCAACCCATGGGAGTTACATTCTTTCGATTCTCCTCCCCATCCCTCCGGGAGCGGGGTGAGGAATGGGGAGGGAGTGAGCGAGGACTGCATGGCTGATTTACGACTGAGCTTAAACCACGACAACTCTAAACTGCTAATTTCTGTTTTCCCTGAAAAAGGTGCACTGTATCAACTTCAATAATGAGAGATGCATTGCATCAATAAACACTCACCATGGACAACTGTATACATTTAATTCACCAACAAATTACAAAACTAGGTGATTTTCTAACTCCTTTACCTGCAGGCCAAACCAGTGACACAGTCTTCTTGGTTCTCTTCATGAAGCAGATCTTTGTAACAACGTGTCACATGTGCAATAAGGTAACTGAAATCTTTTAATTTTAGTAACTTCCAATCTGCCTGTCAAATCAAATTACTGTCTCAATGACAAGTAATAAGGACAGCTTGAACAGACTGTGAGTCAGAAGCAATAATTGATTTCTTGAATATTTTTCCGCACGCTATAAACCTTGTGCATATCCCAACTATACTTCTGAAGCTTAGGCACAGCCACTTCAAAGCCCCCTGACAGCAATATAGTCTTGCTATAAGGAAGACCAATTCATATCAGTTTCCTCAGAATTCTACACCAATATAATTATTTAATATGATTACATCACATATTTTATGATGCAAATGTGTAGGTGGAAGTTGTAATTTAGGTTAATACCAGTTTGTAGGCAGTCACAGCTTCAAGCAGTCTAAGTGGGAAATGTTCATGCCATTTTTTTTGATCTTCTGAAAAAAATCTTCTGTTTTCATGGTGGAAAGGCATTCAATTTTAAAACATTTTCTATGAGATATCAGAAATTTCATGTCTAGGCTTCTGAAAATAAATAAATAAATAAATAAATAGATAGATAGATATTCACTATACTCTTTTTTTCAGGTGTTTTTTTTTTTCCAGAAGTTGTTGCTTTTCCTGAAATTCTCAAGCAGTTTATAATGTGATTTGTGATTTTCTACTACAAATTATATCTCTTCCAGACACGAATGTGAAAGACACAGAAATCAGTATCCTTTATTACCTAGCTCTTTGTTTCCATCATAGAAGGAGAAAAACACATTGTTTGCCAAAAGTTAACATTAAAAATTGTTTCAATGTGAGTCCTACAGTAAGGGGAGAAGCTTGCTTCAGAAGATAAAAATATTCACCCGAGGTGAATTATTTCTTTGCTGGTCTTTAGCATAGGGTAGCACAGGTTCTTAACAGTCTCCCTGCATATTCACTCCTGTTCTTCCCTTACAAAAATAATTCTGAGATCAATTATCTTTTTTTTATTAATAGTTAAGAATAAGATGAACCTTAAAAATACCAGGAAATCAAGAGGAGTTTGGAGTGGAAGAGAATGTGGTACAGCTTTCTTTACGCAGGATTACAAATCAAATAAGAAAACAGATTTTTCTACCTAAAAGCCAAAACAGACATCCACTTTTATCTCTATCACGTCTAATGTTCACAGTGGACCATTCATGAGTAAAGCAGTCAAGATTGTTCTTATGCTAAATAAAAAAGTAATTTAAAGTGATAACTTGTATCAGCAACCATATTGAGATAAAATGGAAAGGGAAGAGTAAGATTTACAAACCAAGGCAGCTAAAGTGGGACTTTGATCAAATACTGGTACGTAAATTGAAGACATAAAAAAGACACACATAAAGACGTACACTTTTATCACTAATATTCCCAAGTTGCCTGGTGTTCAGCTTCCACTGCACAGGTCCAAAACACCACCAGATAATCAAGGCTGAGGGGTTCAATACCTAAATCTGACTGAAATTCTCAGATTAAGCAGTTCCCTGACTTACCTCCACGCAAGAGCACGCAAGCTCTCTCACTATGCATTGCGGAGAGAGCCTTGGCACACGACCCACTATGATACAGATTCCCACTCAAGTTCTCCACATCTTAAAGTTTGAGTATGCAACACACAAAATCACACATGCTAAGTTCTTTTACCACGCCAACTCTCTGAACAAACTCTTATAGACATACACTCAAAACAATCCTAAAAGCTTTCAACACAGCAACCTTGGGAGAGTCTCTTTCAAGTAGCAAAAAGTGAATTACAGCGTTTGCATTTCACTCATTAATACCTGCCGTTAATTTCTAGGTGTGTTTACCAATGTGCTATTATCAACATATGCTATATTCACAGACAATAAAAACAGCATTTAGGTATAATGGAAAAATTATATTTACAGGATATGAATTAACTATTGAGGAAGAAAAATTATATTGCTGACACAACTACCCAATACTTACTACCTCAAAAGGCACTATCAACTGGCATATGTATGCGCACTAGTTCAGAAAGATTTCATAGTGCTAAAATAGAACTAGTTTATCCCACAAATACATGGTGTCCCCTGCTGTGATGAAAGAAGACATGCTCAACATATTAAAGTTACACTGAACAAAGAAAGAGATTTTAAGAAAAGACCCAATCGTTATAAAAGTACAATGTTAAAACATGCTCTCCAAAGCACCAGTGACTACTGATGAAAGCAATATAGCCTTGAGGTTTAACTGCACCATCAATTCAGTACTAAAAAAAAAAAAAAAATGCATAAGAAGGAATCAGTGTCATACACCAAAAATTACATTACTTGCTGATTAACACGATCATCAGAAGTCCAACAACCAGGATTTTCATAACCAGCTTCAGTCGTTTCATAAATATACAATATGTAATATGTATTAATATACAATTTGCAATATTTTTTTTCTTATCAAAGGCTACAGGTACCCTCGCCATACAAACAGAAATAACATAATCTCTTTCTGCTGAATTAAAGGATTAGGTAAATACTAACAAATACTGTGGCTAAGGAGATGTGCTGAAAGAACAGCTGACATATCAACCAAATATCACTAGCAAACATTTTCTAGGTGGACAGGCAAAAATTAACTTTAGATTCCAAGACACCATCCTATTAATATAATCAGAAAAAAGCTGACGATTTACTCAATAGATTATGAAAAAATCATATACTTGTATTCAGTAATTTTAGAACACTCCAAATGCTTTTATATTGATTTTTTAGTACAAATTAACTAGTAATTATTACCAAAAGTTTTTTAAAGGTGCACTTCAAAAAAACTTTTCACTTCTAAAAATTTCAATTATCTAATTGCAAAAATGTCAAGACTTCATTTTTCAAATTAAATTAGGGATCATCTACTATTGACCCATACTAATGCCACTTCTAATTTCAAAGTACAAATTATTTCTATTGAAAAATCATTTGAATGGAGAATTTTAAATCAACTTTTACCATTAACTCTTCTGAGGTTGAGAATAAATTGTAATTGTATAGCTTAATGCTTTAATACAATCTTTCTTTTATAAACTATTAATTTTCATAGAAAAAGAAGAAACATATTAAGCCATAAAGAGCTACCAGCTATATTTTTCAATTGAAAAGGCACTTGACCATGGCATTATTTTTCCTCGTATTTCAATTTAGAAAAAAAATTCTGAAAAATCAGTTTATTTACCACCTCTGTAGAAATTCTATGTCCATTAACTTGTGCACACTGAACCTTTCAAAAGCCTCCAGTTCAAATATTTCAACTTATATCTGACTTTTTGCCCTTGTTTTTCTCTGAATCATTGCAGCAATTTTGAATAAAACAGTCAAAACTGAAAATTTTGCTTATTATTAAATAATAAGCAAATAATAAATAACCTTAAGCATTACATATCTGGATATCTATAAAGTATAAGAAACCAAATAATAAGAAATTTTACAAAAACTATCCTTGAAAACAAATTGATCTGATAAATTAACTGAAGACAAGTCTGTACACAGCTGTTCGAGAAATACATGTAGTTAGAGGAGCATGACACGTAGGAAACAATAGCTGTCCTATTTCTCATGTTTCATGGGGTTTCTGTAATTGTTACTATTACACATTTTCAGCATTGCACAGCTTTGCCAGTGCTGATAATCATACCTGATTTTTAGTTTTGCCTCAGCAAAAGCATGGCACCCATGAGTAACCTTCTTCCCCAGTTCCCTACAAGGGTCTGTTCCTTGCTCCCTGGTGACACCAATGGTGGCCTCATTGCTTACGTCAGGTGCAGTGACTGGCGAACTAGTTCAGGCAGCACTTGCTGCTCAAGCAGCTGCTCCTGTCTCCTCAGGGAAATGTCAGGAGGAGTATATTGATTCAGCTAATTCATTTTTAGGATAGTAAAGGATTTTAATGGGAGAAAGATTTGTCACGATATGCATGCTCCTTCTGATTGGGGAATGGATTAAGGCCCCATTATAAAAAATAGTCTGCTTTCAAAGAAACCTTTTTTTAAACAGCATGATCCAAATTCACTGTTCAGAAACTATGGATGAAAAGGCTTTCCCTTTGCAAGAGCAATGATTTCATTACACTAACAACTCTGCTTTCGTATGAACAAGAAAAGGGACATTTGCAGCTTCAGGATACAACAAACTATTTGCAAGAAGATCATGCCAGACTAAACCAATAGCTTTCTTTTAGTAAGACAACTGATATGCTTGATGAAATATCTGGATTTCAGCAAGGTATTTCATACAACGCCACATGTGAAAAGGTTAGTTAAAGTTGAAAATATATAGATTAGCAGTGAAATTGAGAGGTGGATATGGTATTGGCTAAAGAAGAAATGGCAATAAGCTCTTCTGAAGGGGAAACCTTAGGCTGAAAGAGTTAACAATGAAGAGGCAATTTTAAACACAAGAATTATTTATAATTGGGAATGAAAAAAAAAATAAATGGAAAGATAAATAAGTTTCTAAAAGTCCAAGAAAATATTTGTCTCAGAAAAAGCAAAAACTTCTAAGATGGAGTTTGCTAAGTTTATAATACTAATAAAAGAAACTTAGAGACCAAATCGATCCTGTTGATCCTGGGTTTCAAAATTTTTTACCCCTTATATTCTTTTTCCAAACTCTGTTATCTTAACCATCAGCATGTCACTACATTCTGTACATAGCCCATGCTTTCTCAAGGCACATTTCTCTCCTGAATTACCTGATTTGAATTATTCAAACTAGTATTCTTAGGACTTGTAACTCATGACCTATGTGATAAGGTCCCTCACCATCAAAAGCTCATTTAAGCCGTTTTCAGTGAAAAACTAATCAACATACTTCTTCACTACCTCTGGTTTTACTATTGTGCCATTTCTCCTTTCATTCTTATTAGCTGTCCTTCTCACTTTTCACCATTTCCTCTTGCCTCTTGCTTTTCTGTTTTTTTCTTAATACTCATTAACACTTGTTAACACTGTTTTTCTTAGCAAATATGAGGAATGCCAATAGCAATGATTCATTCTTTTGCATACATTACATGCCAGATTCGCAGTTCAGCTTTGCTTTTAGAAACTATCTATCTTGTCTAAACCATGGATATAAATACAGTTTGGGAGAAACAAAATAAATCAGAAACATATTTAAGCCTTACTCATTCATCCTCACCAGCATGAAAAAAAAAAAAAAAAAAGAAGCAGTAAAACCGTAGTGCAGCTCAAACTTATGGGGTAAATATTCTGATATTGTTCTTTCCATTTACATACTCTGGGTTTATCTGAAGTTCATCATGCCTATTTCTGGACTTACTGTATATGGTATACAGTATACATATATACACGTATAATCAACCTTTAAACCAAATTTCTTTCCTACTCTGTGTGCAAGTGTTTTGCAGGCAGCTGTTCTGCATGTGAACTAAAAATTAAAACATCTTCTTGCCTTTTAGGTGGATCTGTGCTAAGCTTCGCTCTGCTGGAAATCGCTCTCATATACATCATGCACAAGCCTTACAGGCTAAAAGACCAGTACCTAATAAAAAATTCAAAGTCATTGCACGTAATGGGTAATGAAGTGCTGGTTCTAGGCAGCAGCACAGAAATTTCAGGTGTTTGCTTAATATTCACTAAGCGTATTCCTAAATAGTCCATGCACATTTTTAAAAATTTCTTTCACATAATGCTGCACTTTTTTAGATCCTATAAAAGACACTTGTTCAATAATATCCACTAAGTAGCTGGGCCTGGGGAAAAGGTATCATTTGCACAAAAAGAATTAGAGAGACATTTAGTAAAAAATGATGTGCCTTTGAATACAGCGTTCCAGTAAAATACTGTAAGAAATTAGGCAAGGCAAGTGAATGTTTGCGTTACTTATATTTCATTCAGAAAAAAAAAAAAAAACAACTTGAATTTCATGGGACCTGATGAAATCCATCTGCAGGTCCTGAAGGAGCTGGTGAATGAAGTTGCTAAGTCACTGTCCATCATATTTGAAAAATCATGGCAGTCAGGTGAACTTCCCGATGACTGGAAAAAGGGAAATATAACCCCCATTTTCAAGAAAGAGAAAATGGATGACCAGGGGAATTACAGACCAGTCAGTCTCATCTCTGTGCCTGCAAAATCATGGAGCAGATTCTCCTGGAAGGCATGCTAAGGCACATGAAAATCAACAAGGTGGTTGGTGACAGCCAGCATGGCTTCACTAAGGGGAAATCCTGCCTGACCAATTTGGTGGCCTTCTATGATGGGGCTACAGAACTGATGGACAGGGAAAGAGCAGTTGCTGTCATCTACCTGGACTTGTGCAAAGCATTTAACACTGTCCTGCATGATATCCTTGTCTCTGAATTGTAGAGACATCAATTTGATGGATGGACCACTCCGTGGATAAAGAACTGGCTGGATGGCTGCACGCAAAGAGTTGTGGTCAATGGCTCAATGTCTGGCTGGAGACCAGTAACAAGTGGTGTCCCTCAGGGATCGGTGTTGGGACCGATCTTGTTTTAACATCTTCGTTGCTGACATGGACAGTGGGATTGAGTGCACCCTCAGCAAGTTTGCGATGACAGCAAGCTGTGTGGTTTGGTTGATACACTGGAGGGAAGGAATGCCATCCAGAGGGACCTCGACATGCTTGTGAGGTGGGCTGATGCCAACCTCATGAAGTATAACCACACTAAGTGCAAGGTCCTACACCTGGATAGGAGCAATCCGAGACACAGCTACAGGTTGGGCAGAGAAGAGATTCAGAGCAGCCCTGTGGAGAAACTTAACATGAGCTGGCTTCAGTGTGCACTCACAGCCCAGAAAGCCAACTGTACCCTGGGCTGCATCAAAAGGAGCTTGACCAGAAGGTCGAAGGAGGTGATCCTGCCCCTCTACTCTGCTCTTGTGAGACCTCACCTGCAGTATTGTGTGCAGTTCTGGTGTTCTCAACAGAAAAAGGACATGGAACTGTTGGAACAAGTCCAGAAGAGGGCCACGAGGATGATCAGGGGATTGGAGCACCTCCCGTATGAGGATAGGCTGAGAAAGTTGGGGCTGTTCAGCCTGGAGAAGAGAAGGCTGCATGGAGACCTCATAGCAGCCTTCCAGTATCTGAAGCGGGGCTATAGGGATGCTGGAGAGGGACTCTTCATTAGGGACTGTAGTGATAGGACAAGAGGTTACGGGTTAAAACTTAAACAGGGGAAGTTTAGATGGGATATACAGAGGAACTTCTTTACTGCGAGGGTGGTGAGGCACTGGAATGGGTTGCCCAAGGAAGTTGTGAGTGCTCCATCCCTGGCAGTGTTCAAGGCTGGGTTGGACAGAGCTTTGGGTGACATAGTTTAGTGTGAGGTGTCCCTGCCCATGGCAGGGGGGTTGGAACTAGATGATCTTAAGGTCCTTTCCAACCCTAACTATTCTATGATTCTATGATTCTAACTATTAATATAAACATATTTAAAGCCTAAATAGCACAGACAGAAACACATGAACAGGTTAATATGTAATAATCATATATACACATTAAAAAAATGTAGTGTAGTCAGTGAGCTTTTGAATTGGTAAAACAACATGTGTAAATATAATAAATCATACTTCTCATTTTAACAACTTTTTCTCTTCATACATCTCAAGTCACTTGTCAGTTAATCGTCACAAATTTGTGACACAACTTTTGTACACAATTAACTTCTAATGCATTGGTAAGCACAGAAAATTAAAATATAGGTGGAGAATTAAGTAATATGGTATCATAGGAAAACTATAAAGGAAAGAAATTGGAGTAACTTGAGGTTACCAACTCTCAAGATCAATGATCTTAACGCATGGCTCAAAATTTAAAAAGCCTTTAAAATGGCCATTCGATTCTATAAATTTTACATTACTTTGGCTTTTAAAAAGAGAGAGTCGACAGAGATTTTTATATAAAATAGCCTGCTGGGAAAATTATTGTAAAATATTGAAAAATAGCATATGAAAATGTAGGATTAATCTGTCATTCTAACTCCACAAGGACAGCCCCTTCCTTAGTATGAAAGCCTCTAACACCAGTAAGTCTACCTAGGAGCCTGTGAACAATATGGCAGAATGTAGCCCTAAAATATCTTTAGAACAATATGGAGGGTACACCTTCTTTCTTCATAACACATACTAAAATGTACAGTAGAAACAGACTAAGGCATAATTTTGTTCCCCTCACAGAAAACTCAGAGATTAAGGAACTATCTGGTTCCCTTCAAAGCATGCTAAACCTGTTGGTTTTTTGCCTCCTTCTATAAGCAATAAAGGAAATAATTTTAGGAATATTTAAGGAAATACACAAATTGTATGAGTGCATATGTGTATATATCTCCATATGCCTTGAGGGGGAGAAAATACTGTAGCAAAGGAGGATAAAAATAGAATTGCTTGGACTTAAAAGATATTCAGGCAACAGATCGACTGCTCTTAAACTCCTGGATTACTTTCCAATGTCCAGTGCTATTCCTCACTTCTTCTCAAGGGAGAGTGAAAGAATTGCCTATTTTTCATGAGAGGCAGGACCTTGAAAGACAGCTAATGGTTATTCTGCTGCAAGATCACTTAACCACAAACTCTGAAAACCTGATATTTAGAGTGAGCAATAATTTCAGGGATTTAGACCTTGGAAAATGGTTTGTGTTCCTCCAATCTTACTATGGCATCTTTCTGTGGTAAAATAAACCTGCTGTACACACACATAAGATTCATACTGAAGAAATGCTGTAAGGGAGAAAAACAGGAGAAAAGGCAACATCATCATAAGCAAACATGGGCCAGGAACAAGAAATATACCCAAACCAGTTCAGATGCAGGTAAAGCACTATTGTAAGTCTATTTTTGCATGCCCGTTTAAATTCTGTAAGGCTCCATAAATGCAGTTATCATTACCATTGTTGCCTTATCATTCTCAGTGATTGCTCTCTTTCAGTCAAGTACAAAGGCAGGCTGAATATAAATGTTTTGTCATAAAACTGCTATTCAAACAATAAAAAGGGTTATAATAGTACTAAAAAAATCACCCCCAGGGCTGCAGCACAGACTGGTAGTATGCATATTCAGGCAGCACAAAGCAGTTTTAGCCACATACTTCTACCCATAGGACCCTTCCACTGAATCTGTACTTAATATCAGCATGCTGCCAAAAATGATCCAGCTTTATCAGAACATTTTGGAACCTCATTCAGTAAGAGGAACAGAGTTTAATATTCTTACATATTTGTATTGAATTCAGCAAATATCAACAAATTTAGCTTAAGGATTTGTCTTTAATTTTAAAAAAGAAAACTGCTTCAATTATGTTTTCTGCCCTTATCCAAAAACGCTTTTGTTGGTCCCAGGTCTAGCCACGTAGTGCCACCCAGGGGCCAACTGCAACATGGTTCAACATTGCCATCTTGCCAAATAGCCTCAAAAAAGCATTATGCAATATATCGCAGACCATCTTCTGCGCAGGCTTGAGTATTCTTTTTAAAATATCTTAGAGGCTTTGGTATCCTTTTTTTTTGTAGAAAAAAAGAGAGGTGGGTTCATATCAGGAAGAGAAGGGTGGAAGAACAAGTAACAAGTAAGGGACCACCAAAACAAAACAATTACTCCTACAGAGTGACAGGATGGTTATCTGATAAATACATACATATATATATATACAAAAAAAAAAAAAAAAAAGAGAGAGAGAGAAACAGAAAGAAAGACAGAAAAACAAACAACCTAAACCCACAGGTAGAATTTAAAACAAAAGGTTTATCAGCACAGAAAGCCCACTGCCCTGGGTAAATGTGCTTCCTTGCAACAATAAAGACAAATAAAGTACTAAAAAAGGATAAAGCGGGAGATTACAGACCTAGCTGTGGTTTGATAAATGGCACTCTACTCCACTCTGCTTATTGTGTACTTCATACCTCGCTCTTGAATATGGAAGAGAATTTTATTAAAGATTTAGCCACGGTGGTGGTGGTGACTGGCTCACAGTAATTTTCCTACAAAGTAGTTTAATCTATCACAGGGCAGACAGTGCACCTTCTTACCATGTATCATATCTGTCTATTGAGTAAGTGCTATCCAAATCCAATTTCTTTTCATTTTTGGAACCCGTGATGCATATTCAAGATACATTTTCTTTTTGTCTGTGGCCTAAATTAGGTGCTGTATGAAGAAAAAAAAAAAAAGTGAAGTAATAAAAAAGACTGGACTCTGGAGGCTGCGTTTCTCCGTGGGCATTTTTAATTCTTTTTTTTTGTTTTTTTTTTTTTGTTTGTTTGTTTGTTTTTTTTATCCTTATAGATTCAGTACAGTACTAATGATGCAAAACAATGCCATGTTTGGGTGCCACTGCACTCATGACACTGCTGGTGCACAGCCATAGCCTCCAAATCCTTGCCCCAGGTCTTACAGGTGAAACTTACAAAACCACTGCAGTAAAGCCTTAACTTTCTTTAACATTTCAATGCTTGTTTTCTGTATTTAATTAAAATAATGATAAAAATCACTGTGGTTTATTTTACTGAATGAACCTTGGCTAGAAAAATTGCTGGTTTAGGCAATCAAAAACAGAGTCTAAGGATTTAGAAATATGTAAATTCTGTAAATTCCCTCCCCACCCCCCCCAAACCAAGCAGAAGATACAGCTTCTAACAATATCCTCATTTTAACTGTTGATTGTTACAAATAAAGACCCATTTTGAAAACTACCATTAATACAGAATATAGTGCTGCTCCCAGATCTCAGCATGAAGCACATCAAACATAAAATATATAGGTACTTCAACAAACTTTCTAGGGACAACTAAAGATGATGGACTTGGTCCTGTGTGGTTTGTATCTTCTGATTCCAGAGCCTGATTCCACACCCTTTGTTAAACCAGCACCTAGGATCAGTGTATGCATACCAAAGTAAGAATCACAATGTTTAATAACAGGTTTGAATTTATGCCTGATACTCTATGGATGATTATCAGATGTGCCAGAGAAAATAAACGTTATATATATGACTATTATTTTACCTAGAGTAGCTTTTCAACCTTGGAAATGGAAACTTGGAAATGTGAGAGTCTTAGCCCATATCATCATACCTATTCCAGCTTTGGTCCATGGAAGGATCTTTTTCAGGTTGTATCAACAAGAATCTTTCTCTCAACTTGATCCTTTTGACATGCAACAGGCTGAAACAGTTATTGCTAATGTGTTTGTTTTTTTTTTCACTTGAAATCCACAATATCACATTCTTTTCTTGAACTTTCTCATTCTTTTAATTAAAGCATCACTATCCTAGTACCTATAGACAGTCTCATTCAGGTCTGAGATTTCAACACCAGCAGAGACTACAAAATATGGTGCTTGCATACTCAGTACTAATGATTTTCACTAGTTTCTGCAAAATGTGTGCATGACTAACAATTTCAGTCCATATGTCATCTTAGAGAAGACTACTGAGAAAGCATGTCGAGCTAGTGTACTCTGAGTTTGCTGAGAGCTTATTACTCCTTAGAACTTGTTCTCAAGGTCTCTTAATCAGTTTCCTGCCTCTACAAAGACAACAGATAGAGATTAACTGAAAGGATCGCCAAATTTTTCATTTTACCATGGAATTTCTTCCCTGATCCCATTACAGATCATGTTTTTGCCTAGTGAACAGTACACACTGTTAACATACACTTTGAATGAAAAAACATACCGGTTAACCCTTTCATTTTCTACTATTTCAGTTTTTCCCATAGTGTTAATATTACAGAACGTCATTATTTCTTTATTCAGATGTAAATCACTCTGTGCCCTGTTTCTTCCAAGCTGATAGTTCAGTCATCTTTAACTGCTATGTCCACTACTGCTCCTGTGAAGGGAATTGTCTGAGATAGCACTTACGCAGTGATGTCCTGCGAGAGCCTAAAAATACTTTCAATGGGGTTGAAAATTGGTGGAATTCAGTTCTTGCCGGTTTCCTTTAAATGGGAAAGTCCAGGCTTTTCCTGGACTTTTTATGTTTATTGAGGTTACAGTTGTGGTGGATTTTTTGGTCTTCTAGTGCCTTTCTGCCCAATGTCTTTTTTTTGCAGCAGTGCAGATCCTCTACTATATCCACAGCATCAGGGCATTGCCTAGTCTCTCTGAGCATCTTACTGGTCTTACTTAACTCTTACATAGAAAAGAAAATTACTTTTAAGATTCGTATTAGTCAGCCCCAGCTTTTGGCAAAAGGACTCAGCTCCCCAGACTGCAATATTTTAATTCGCTTTTAAGTATTTGCTCAGAAAAAGCTTAGGAAAAGCATCTGGTTTATATTTATATGGAATAGAATGCTCTTCAACTTTCTCTAACACAACTAGTTTTTTTAGCAGATTTAACTGAAAACTACTGAAAACATCATGTGATTCTCACCTTATCAAAAGAAATAACACTACCACTTAATTTCCTTATTCTAAGGTATCAATTTCTTGCAGTTACTTATTCTGTTGTCCTACACATCTTCAGAGAATTTGTAATGGATAGAGATTTAACAACCTTCTTTCCCATCAAGGATATTTTCTCAGTTATTTGTGGTATTTTATCTCATTTTACTTGTGCTATTACATTTTCCTGAGGAAACATTCTGGTCTATGGAGTTTGACAGAGGCCTGTATTGTTATTATCTAAGTTGCAATCATTCTCCACTACACACTACTACCAGGTACTACACACTGTACTAAAAAAGCACAATTTGCCATGGGCTTTCGCAGTGTTGAGATTTAACCCCAGCTAGCGACTAAGTACCATGCAGCGCTCGCTCACTCCCTCCTCCCCTGGATGGAGAGGAGAATTGGAAAAGGTAAAACTGGATCTCCTGCACAGGTCCCTTGACCTTGCTTTGGTTTATGGCAAAATGGGCCTTCAGAAGGATTTGGATTATTTCTTCCCTTTCTCAAAAACTTCTGTTGTGCTGCCCCACACAATGATGTTATTAATGTACTGCAGGTGGTCCAGAGCTTGCCCCTGTTCCAGTGCAGTCTGGATCAGTCCATGGCAAATGGTAGGGCTGTGTTTCCACCCCTGGGGCAGTCGGTTCCAAGTGGACACCCCTCCAAGTAAAAGCAAACTGTGGCCTGCACTCTGCTGCCAAAGGAATTGAGAAAAATGCATTGGCAATATCAATCGTGGCATACCACTTGGCTGCCTTTGACTCTAGTTCATACTGAAGTTCTAGCATGTCCGGTACGGCAGCACTCAATGGTGGTGTGACTTCATTCAGGCCACAGTAGTTTACTGTTAGTCTCCACTCTCCGTTAAACTTTCATACTGGCCATAAGGGGCTATTAAAGGATGAGCAGGTCCTGCTGATCACTCCTTGGCTCTCCAGTCTACAAATCAGCCTATGGATGGGAATCGGGGAGTCTCAGTTGGTGTGATATTGCTGCTGGCGCACTGCTGTGGTTGCGATTGGCACTTGTTCTTCTACCCTCAGCAACCCCACAACAGAAGGATGATCTGAGAGACCAGGCAAGGTGGACAGCTGCTTAATTTCCTCCATCTCCAAGGCAGCTATACAAAAAGCCCATCAATACCCTTTTGGGTCTTTGAAGTACCCTCCTCTCCTGAGATAGTCCATGCCAAGGATAAGCAGGGCTCTGTTGGTATGGGCCAAGCCTCAGCATGTTGTGGTTATTTGTATCTCTCTGGTATTGCCAGGAGAGCAGCATACTTTTTCCAAATAGTTTACTATTTGGAAATTATGAAATACTGAAGTATTTTAGCAGGTAGATAATATTTCTAAGAATCTGGATTTGTAACCTTTGAGATGACTAAATTAATTTCAAGCATTTAGTTATTCACCCACTTGAGCTCTTCAAGATTTTGAAACCTAAGTTCCTTTTTCTAGGTTTTTCATTATGGAGTATTTAGAACCTTTCTTACCTCTCTGTTTTAGACCACTTTATGGGGTTTGGTCCTGAATCTCAGTTAGACCACTACTTTCAATAATTAGATCTGAAGAATAAGTTGCATTACTTCTCGAGAGAGGACAATAGGAATTAGAGCACTAAGAAACTATACTGCAGCAAGAAAGTAAGACTTAACGTGAAGGAATCTCAACATTACACATCATCAGTCAAAGATAATACAAAATTGTGACTTCAATCCAGAATCAACTATTAAACATTAGCCCAAAATTGAAATTGAACTTTAAAAAACCCAAGTGAAATATGGACATCAGATACCATTTCAACATAAAGCAAAGTTTTCATCATGGCATACATCCATAATACAATCATATGAAATATGCATTACAATCTCAAGTAAGAGTAAACTGATTTGACTATTTCACAAAGCATCTACAGGCAATAGATCAAACTCTGTAATTCTCCTAAATCAGAGCAGCTTTCTGAAAATCTAGGTAGCAGCACAAGGGCTCTACACAGACTCTACCCAAAAAAACTCACCACAGAAAAAGTTTTTCCATGTAAAAGTTATCCTTACAATAATTTTCATAGAAAATACTTGCAAATATCTTTTTAAATTATATTCATTTTCCCACTTAAAGCAAAAAAAAAAACAACTCTGTTAGAGATCTTATTTTGGTACAAGGATCAACGGGTACACCAGACATGTCCGAATAACCAGTTTCACACAGTCCTCATCTACTTAGGTCAAGATTTATATCCTGTCATGTTCATAGCAAGCACATACTTCTTTATAAATAACTCCCTTGCAGGATTCAGTTCTAAGTCTGGACCAGAAATACCAAGTAAGCCAAGCAAGACACTCAGGGTGTGACTGCTGAGCAGAGCATACTGCCTTGAGGTGTGGGGGGTCCACAATGCTCTCTAAATTTGATACTTCCAACTTCCAGTGAATGTTTGGAGCCTTTAGTAACCAAAGGCTCAACATAATTAAAGAAATAAAATGCAGTAAGTAAACATCACACACAGCCATCACACTTAGATGATACTCAAATAGTATGCATAACCCACATATTTGTGTATCCCTCTGTGTTTGGTAGCCAAGAGGGGCTCTTCACCATCTGAGTAAAAGCTAGGAAAAAAATTTAAAACACAAATATGGTGATGTTGCTTAGATTCTTCAAAGGATTTTTGAGAATTTTTAACTTTTATTTTTTTCCCTTTAAGGGGAACATCACTCAGTTACACAAGTAGGATCAGCTTTTATGGTTACATATAAACAAAACAAAAACCTGCAAATAAATTTATTCCTGTTGAAAAAGCTAATAAAATCAAGGAATTATTCACAGATGCAGGAAGGTTCTTCTGACCTTGAGCTCATTAAGAAAGTGAATAAGGAAATTACCTCTTCTGCCTATGTATTCAATATCAGCTTTATCTAGAAACAGCATGGTTTCATTAGTATCTGTCACAACGTTACCATTATATTAGAAATGGCTTGTAGCCAATATCCCAGGTACAACAGTCCCAAACCCAAATACAGGCTGCACAACACAGGGCACCTTTGAATCTTGTGAATGACGGTTTACTGCTGGAAAATTTTACTTGTATTTCTTTGTCTCATCTATCTAGGACTTTTTCATATAACCCATGGCTAACAATGTATTTTATTTTTCTAGGCTAAATTACTGCAGACATAATGATATTCAGGAAAAAAAAAAATCACTGAATTATATTATTGCTCAATATAAATATTTGCCCAGAAGTGTTTCTCTAATCAATATTTAAAGTGAGTCAAGGAAGTTTAATAGCTAAATCTTGCTCTCATTACATGCCATCATCCTTTATGTGATATCTTCTGAAGCTACAGACCCCTCAGAGGTTGGGAGAAAGCAAACAATTAATTTCACAAAATTTTCATAAGAAAAACTTCTAATTTGAAAAAATATAACAAAACTGGATTAACATTTTCATGCAGTCAGGACTGCACTTACATAATGCAATAATTTGTTTAATAATGAAATATGCTTTGATCCTATTATACGTTTCAGAAATAATTATATCCTGTCAAAGCACAAAAGCAAGTGAAAATACAAATGGCTCACAAACAAAAATCATGAGCAATATATGGGTATCTATTTAGAACAAAGACTGTACTCAGGGACTGTATGTATACAAGTGCTCGTGCACTCATGCACATA
Organism: Pezoporus occidentalis; assembly: GCF_034315485.1. Taxonomy (NCBI): domain Eukaryota; kingdom Metazoa; phylum Chordata; class Aves; order Psittaciformes; family Psittacidae; genus Pezoporus; species Pezoporus occidentalis. Next base: position 13,815,333 of record NW_026913103.1, on the reverse strand, counting down.
TTGCTGTGGTGCCTACCAAAAATGACTTGATCTGGTGTCGGTTATTTTTGCTCATACACCATTGTGACAGCCCTGAGCTGAAATCCAAGTGAAATCTGTATTTGCACTACAACTTTCAGTGTACCAATGAATAAAACATATTTCTGTTTTCTTTCATTTATGAAGATATCTCCTATTTTGTAACAAGTGTTACCAAACCCTCCCATACAAATAAGATATCGAACACTTTTGCGGCACAAGTCACTGATGAGAATAAGCATTGAAGATCTGGATGACAGACACTTAAAGTACTAAATAATTTCTTTATGGCTTACCTGCCTTTTACAATGCCAATTCTGAACTGGAAAACCAAAGCAGTAGGTGCTACTCTAGGCACTGATGCAAACAAAGGCCTCTGCCCCAAACTGCTTACTAGGAAAGCACAAGACTAACAAGAAACTCCTGGTACTGAGGGAAAGATAGGAAAGCAAAGGAAACAACAATATCAGTGGAACAGTCAATGGTCTCTAAATACCAGCCACGTTTATTAATTACAAATTATACTGTGAATGTGCTATTTTTAGGACCAAATGGTGAAAGTTGCCTAAGGCAATGAATACCTAATTTCTGCAGAAGCTCTGTATCAAAATCAAGTTTTCTAGATAATTTTGCATACATCAGTTGAATTTCTAGGTAAAACAGAATTATTTTTGAACCTACATAAATGCACAAACTATGATTCACTTCACTCTTTAGAAAACGAAGTGATTATTATTATTTTTTTTAATTCAATGCAAAAAAAAAGGATCTGCATTACCTCCCCAAAGTAAGAAAGCTGAAATGAACTTGAAAGTTCTAGTTAATGAAGTATTTTCTATGTAAAGCTTGATCCGCTGTGGTGACTTGCCAAAGATGGCACAGACCTCTCAGATCAGCAAAAATCAAATCAGCATTTTTAGTCTCAAGGGCCTTCTGTTGTGAAAATGGGAAAAATATATTGACACTCAGGTACAGTTACTCCACTGCTTTCTCTGCTATCATACGTCTGCTTTGGATGACTACAAGAACAGTGACAAGCTTAGCATAAAGACAAGAAAATCTAGAGTCAGAAAAACTAAATAATTAGAAAAAAAAATCTAACGCAAAACTAAACGCAACAAAAGCAACTGCATATCATCAATAAAGATAATTTTATTCATGTTCTTAGCATTGATTAATTATGGCACATGTGGTTTAGGAAAACATTTTAAGAAAACCCTTTAAGAATCTTGATGTAAATTATCTATAGAAGTAAGGTGATGTAATAGTGATATCACTAGACTGGAAACCTGGAAGGACTGCTGCTGACTACTACTCATTTTCAATGTGTTAAAAGTCACCTTGTATTTCTTAGTGAGTGTAGTAGCTTTTACCTATGTCTTAGCAATGCAATGCACAGATTCATTCTTAACTGTGACACACTTTTAGATGGTCCCATAAAATGTGCTTTGAAAGCCTGGGTTCAAAACACTACTGGACTGCAGTGACCAACATTGTTTTATGGCCACCTCCTTTATGGCGAACACTGACCTCATTATTTAATTTCCCATTGCTTAAATTCTCCGGCAATGGAGATAATACCTGCTTGCTTTCTCTCTGCTTCTATACTTTTGTACAACACTAGACTTCTGTACATCATTACATTGGAGGTTAGAAGGACCAAAGGACTACAAGAATATGTGTTGCAAAGATACATATATAACAGCATCATTCAGCCAGAGCTTCAACTGTGTTAAAGTGGATCCCTGTTCTATTTTGGACTCCTGATAAAGGTGAGAAAAATCAATACTATCATCAAACAAGCATTCTTAATCTCTTCAAGCTAACACCACTTAAATTTATTCAAATTTACATATCACAAATATTAGGCATGTTTAACTGCTATCCAGTTTGGCTTATGTTGATGTTTTCCAGTCAGACCACAGATGTCAAACACCAAAATAACTTTAGCTGTCAGAAATTGGGATGCAAGGCAGACGGAATAAGAGATTATACAAGAACACTATTTTTGCAATACAGGGAAGGATTAAGGGCTACATAGTAATATAAATGTACTAATAATACCAAGAACAAAGGAGGGAGAATAAAGGTAAACTTGGATTTTTGGCACTGCTGTTAAATTTGAATAAACTTCAAGAATCTAACTCAGTGAACAGTGACCCCAATAGTGAAGGAGGCACGCGGGATGAGGCAGAAAGAAACTTCAAGTAGCAGAGTGGCATAAAGGTGTCCCCTTGGTCTCAAACTATTAATTAGCAACTAGCAAAGCTGTACCACAGATTCACTGCTCCAGCGTTCCTCCTCCAGAGGTTGCTGCTAGTCTGCCTCATTATCATCTGGATAGAAAACAACACTCTTTCCTGGGAGTTCTCTGAAACAGTCTTATTGATTAAGTTCCCACAGCATTAAATCATTCTGCAGCTTTCACTCCATTCTGGCTACCTTCCCACCCCTGAATAATAAAAGCTTTGGTGGATTTACGGGGGTGGTGCAGTAGATGAAGAGCATTTGATAAACACCATTGCATAATATGGTTTCTATTTATGCAATGTCCTTAGCTTCAGAACATTTCACATGCCAGGACAGTATTTAAAAAAGCAAAATTAAACTACAATGACTTTGTTCTTGCTTGTACACTGTTTCTGCTACCCTTAGGAATCTCTTCCAAACACATCCAAATGTGTCCTTTCCTGGTTGTAATAAACTTGAAATAATGAGTTAAAAAACCCTAGTATGGCAGTGATGGCTCCTTTCTCGTCATCCTTCAAGATGGAGTTACCCAACAACTTCAAAATACATTTTGTGTTATTTTTTTCACAGGCATACATTTGGGATATACAAATCTATGTAACACAATTACAAAAATAAAGCAAGAATGAAAGTTTAATTTCTACTAGAAATAAAACTGAATTACCTTTCATTGTGAAAGAACCTATCCAGAATCATGGATCCTTACGTCCCTTGAACAACAAGGTTTAGGTTTAGATTAACGGTTTAGGCTTATGATTACTATATGGCTTTGTTATTTTCGAACTGGAGCTAACTAGGGATTTTTCTTTTTTAATAGATCATGCATTAAGGAGACACTAAGTGTCAGGTTTCCTTAGAGAACCCAGGCAAGGGCAGACGCAACTTACCCAAATTCACCCTGAGTTATCCTGAGGGGAAGCAGGCCGACAAAGAAGACTCAGGAGAGATGTTCTGAAAGTGTAAAACTAATGATTATTATCCAGAAAAAAAGGGCAAAATAACTGAAACCAGCACTTAAGGCTAAGACAGCATATGCTAGAAAGGAAGAAAGAGGAAAATGAGGCTGTACTTGTTTTTTTTGTCAACATAACCAAGTGATAAAGTTCAGTTGATACAGATTTTCAGCTGAAAACAGAATGTCTCTCATTCAAGAAAAACAAACAAACAAACAAACCCCCAAACTCCCCCCCCCCCAAAAAAAAAAACCCAAGCAAAACAACAAAACAAAACTCACCCAGCATAATGTCTGTTAGAATATCCAATCACTATGGTGCTTTAAAAATCCTACAAGAGGAATTCTTGCTATGCATATAAATATTTTCATAAGTAAAACATTAATAAGACTTTATTAAGTCAAAATGCACTATTTTGAATTCAAATCTACATTTGTGAGATGCAAATTTCACAAATCTGTGTATTCAGATGGACTAGAGTTACAAGATTTTTACTTTATCATATTGGTGATCAGCTTTTGTTCTGCCCATGGCTTCACATCATATGATTTCTAGTACTTTACTGCCAGCAGCAAGTAGATTGACTCCCTCAAGATAAACAGCACAGCATCCTTTCTCCTTCCTACAGTCACTTTTAAACCAGCTAGATGTTGTCATAAATGCACCTCTTAGGCATGTTCAGCTGAGGGAGGTCAGTGCCTGCTATTCATCCAGCAGAGCCAGGCCTGTAGTGCTAGGTGTGTGGTCAGGAGCAGGCAGCAGGACCTGAGCCTGCAGCATGGACAGTGTTCTTCCTCTTCGCCAGCCAAAGGGATACTTTTACTTTCTGCATTTCTTTCTACCTGGATATACCACTGAATCATTACTGAGAAGAAACATTCTCAGAAAAAGAGGAAAACTGGAGATACTTTAACCTACCAGGCATTTACACTTTGATTCATCAGGTACCACTGCAGGAAAGAAATTAAACTGCACCGAAATGAATTCAGTATGAAAAGTGTAAATCTCTGATCAACAATATGCACTAAACACAATAAAATCTGTGGCAGGAACAGATAAGCTATTTCTAATATCTCATCTTATTCCCACTACAAATAATTACACTTTGCTACCTCATGATATCAACAGGTTTACTTTGATTATTTATTTGATATTACCCTAACCCTGCCCCCTCCAAAAAAAAACAACAGAACAACAAAACATTCTTGTACTGTGACCACATCATAAGTTATTAAATTTTAACCAGGACATATAGATTTACATCTTGTTTCCATTTCATGTTGTTTGTGAAGAGCAGATTTTCTTATCCATCTTTATAGAAAGCGCTTATTCCACAGAAGTTCCCCCAATGTCAAACCAAATGCTCACAGAGTAAATTACTAAATAGAATTAATGAAAGCAGAACTTTTGCATTAGTTTATGCAGTTAGCTTTAAAAGGAAAACAAAAAAAAAAACAACCCAGAAGTATGTTCTGTACTTCCTGGTACTAAATGTATCTATGCATTCCTCTAGCATTTACAAAAATTTGTTGAAAATTATTCACTGAAAATATTTGAAATGTTTTAAGTCACTTGTTAGCTACCAAAGCATATTCACACTCAGCCCTTTGCAAATTCTTCTTTGTTTTATGAAGTAATGTTACTGGGAAGACAGTTCTCAAAGCTACCGCTGTATCAGTGATGAAATATTTTCTTGATGAGTATGTCTTTTTTCACTTTGAGACATGCTCTCAAAAACTCAGTCTCTGGATCAGAAACTATGATTCATTATGGATTTGTCCTGGGATTTACAATAAGGTTCAGCAGAAAGTTCTATAGCCCAAGCTAGACGTTTCAGCGGAAGGCAATTACAATTTTTAGTAGAAGATAGAATTTACCAGGGGACCATCCAATAATTAAGACATGAAAAAGTGCCATAAAGGAAAAGATATAGTTTCCAGAATTCTGTTCTAAGAATAAACATGAAACTGAAATGTTTCTGTTACTCTGCAGGACTGAACATAATATTTACAATATTTGTCCATTACATTTTTTTAAATAACATTTTCCTAGTTCTCAAATAAATAAAACAAGAAATGGAGAAACCCATTTTCAAACAGCAAGTACAGGATGATATTTATCCCTTCTGATTTTATCCATCTAAAAGTTAAATATTTAGTGTAAGATAAGTTTCCAAGACCTGCTGAGCAGGCAGTGAAGAAAAACATGCCAGTGTTTAAAGAGCCAATGCTACAGTTTGTATACTGTCTGTGGAATATGACTATGATCTGTTACCAAACAGCTAGCTGCTCGTTCTTTATCTCTTTCTCTTCTGGAGGAGTTACATGAGCAAAGACATTTTTGGTTTGGATTTTTTTATTTATTTGTTTGCTTTATTTAAATTTTGATCTGCTTTTCCATTGAAATCAGTGAGACAGATTGTCCTCTCAACATGCCTCTTTCTCCATTGCCTGGTAAAATGCTTAAATCTGTGTAAGCCACTTAAAGAGTTATTTTAAGTAACTAAAATGTAGTGAATTTGACTCACTGACAGGTTCCAAAAGGCAGCAGTTTCTTTACCAACATTTCAATTCATCGAATATATCAAATTGACAATATGTGATGCTGGTTTTAGAAGATGCCAGAAAGAATAGCTCTTGGCCAAATGTAATAGTATCTTTAATAATGACCTTTTTAGAAAGTTAAGCTATCAGAACACAGTGAGATCAAGAGGACTGTAAAAAGTGAGTTCAGTGTGACTGACGCAAAGGACCACCTAGCTGAATGGTCACAGTCAGCAAAATGTACAGTTATAAATACAGTTGTTCCTACGTTCTAATGCAAGGAAATATGTAATTGGGAGAAAAATCCCAAACATTTTTTACTGAAAAGCAGTATTATGGGAAATGATAAATATCTATCTCAGTATCATTTCTTCATGCAATGTTGTGGCACTACCAGTTAAAAAATACTCATATACCACAAAACAGAAGCAAGAAAGAGACTCTCCATATGCAATATTTTGGTGAGACCACTCTTGTAACACTTACTGACATCGCAAAGAATGTGTGAAGTAGAAAACTTAGAAGAAAGCTACATAAATGATGCAAGGTTATATATATATATTGAAAAAAAAAAAAAAGGCCAAAAATCTGGGACCAAAGGTGCTCTAAGGAGCTTATCAAAAGGAAGGTCAAAAGTGTGGGTATCTAAATTTGAACAAAATACATCAGAGAAACAGCTCAAAACATACTTTATAAATACTTTGAAGGACACTTTTTTTTATGCACAGGGAATGGAAATGAATTCTTCAAGTGTGAGCAGGCAGGCCAGACTTGAAAAGTTAAGGAAAACTATCAATCCTATGATGCATGTGCCCTAATGTGGGAATCTAAAACTGTAACTAAGTTTAGGTTCTCTTTAAAGCTAATGGAAAGAACCGAGAATCTTCAGAGGTCAATCTGTCTCACCCTAAGCAGAAGCCTGAAATTACATGGAATGCATCTGCTCATACCTGTTTCTCTCCTTTCACTAGAATAGGAGCAGAAACGACTAGTTCAGACTGAGGTGTCTGATTTCTATGTCCAAAATTAGGTGACATGTAACCCAGCCTGTATTACTTTTTAGAGCCAGACTGTCTTCAGGATTTGAAGTGTTATCACCAGCAAACTGATAATCTGTATTTTGTTTTCTCCTGGGGAGGAAAGCTTATCCCCTTGCCTGGGTATGAGAGCGTAGACAGAAAGAAAGAGGGAATCTGTCAGTAGCTTAGGGCAGTAGTGCATAATCACTAGATTTTTCATTTCAGCTTTCAACTTGAAATTACAGATCTAAGTTCCATTTATGACTACTATGACTGTACTGAGATTAGCATTTACCATATCACTTTCTACAGCTGGTATCAGTGAAAATATTTATGCACACAGTGAGAGAAGAAAAGTATCTGCCAAAACCTGTGGGTGCCACTAAAAACATTTCTTTCAAATCTGTGTTTTTGTATAGTGCAACAGCACAATGGTACTCTTGGTAGTAATTATATTTAGAGCAAATTAGGCACTGTAAGTAGAACACAGCATCAGACATGACACCTTAGTGGAGAGAGATGTTGACTTTCTAATGAAGCCCCCCTGTAACAGATGCAGCTGTAAAGTCTAGTCTTAACTTTAAGGTCTCCTTAGATTTTCAATAAACAGATAGAGTGCAGAAAATAAAACCAAATAAAATATGAACACGTAGAGCTCCCCTAGGCTTAACCTAAGGATGACAAACCAGTTTAAACACTACGATGGTAGGAGTCCCTCTTAGATACTTTGGAGATGGTGGGGTGCTACCAGAGCCAGACAACTAAAAATCAGTTGGATTGTGAAGTCTGGGCCAGGTCTTCTCAATATAATTTGCTGAACAAACTGTTCCTTCTTACCAACATTTGGCAGAGAATACTTTGGGGGGGTTTAATTGCCATTGCTACAAGCTATAGAAAGGTTTGTGTGATGGTGATGGAATGCTGACCTCACTGAAGAAAGACCAGTTTTACCTTAGTTAATGAATAATAGTCACCATTTTCTGTAATTGTTCACCCCCTTTACTGTCACAAATGGTCTTATGATAATAATCATAGTATATAATCTGACGCAAGTGCTCTTAAAGAAATTTCTAGTAAAGGGCTGCAGCCTCTGTGGGAGGTAACTGTTGGAATTATCTTAAACCACTACCTGTCTTCCACTACAATAGAAAAGGCCTTTAATCGAAATAATCCTTTTTCAAATGAGCAACTTTTTTTTCCCTCTGCAATTCACTCATCTTAAAAAGAGCACTATAGCTTTTGTGCATAACTTAATTCATTCTTCAAGACAAGTACAAAATTTGTCACTGACATTTAGCGCCAGCCGTAGGCAATGGATAAAATGAACTAGTTAGCAATTTAACCTGTAAAAAAAAACAGAGTGGGATGAACAATTTTCTGCCATCAAAGCAAATGGCTAACATTTAGCAAGATTTTATTTTTATTTTTCAGCCCATCCCATCCTCAAGAAGAAAGAAGTCAGGCTAACATTTTTTCTGGGTCCTAAATCTTCCTCTCAGCCTATTTCTTTAATGGTTTAAAGTAAATGACTATCCAGAGGATAATTAGGCACTGTGCTGTCGCATCGTGTCAGGTCACAGCTGGATTTAGTCAGCATTAACCTTTGGGGAGAATTGGAATATCAGTATCATTTAAAATTAAAGACGTGTAAGCAGGCATTTCTGGAGATGTTAGAAAAGTAATTGTCTGTAAATTGTTTGACCTTGAGATTTAATTGCATGCACAACACATATTTTAGCAAGAACCCTGGACTGTGTTCATTCTCTTTCACCTCCCTACCTCTCACTTTGAAGAACTCATTAAGCTACCTGTGGATTTTTCTGTAAAATATTAAAGATTGTTTTATACCAAGAACAAAAGCTTTTAAGCAAGACCTCTTGCAAACAAAACTGTTAAATTGCTGTACTATAGACCTCACCTATTTGAATTTCAGTCCTTTTATATACTTAGAAATGTTTACGTTTGTATATACATAGAAAACACTTCTTTTAAAAAGCTATGCTTAATTTTTATACCTTTTTTTTTTTCAGTAACAAGTTTGCATATTATGCCTTATTCCCTTTTTCCCTAATGAGACAGCTTATGTTTTCAAAGTCCCTCAAGCTAGGCAAATCTCTCCACTGCTTCCACTGTTAATAATGAAACTTCATAATTATACAAATCCAAGGTGGCCAATCAGCTTCTCGGGCTGAGCCTTCGGGTACCTCATGCATTATTTATGCTGCACTTGGGCCTGTGAACTCACTTGCTTATATTAGAAGACTAATTAATATTTAATCACACATAGAGAGGGCGCACAAAGCTGTGTTAGTCCCCAAAAGAAGTGCAAATAAGAGTGTACACAGGTGCTTGTTTGCTTGAGTGTGTGCATGCTCTATAATATGCACACTCAGACACACTGATCAGAAATACTCCCCTCAGATTGGGAACAAGGCAAGCCTTTGAAGATGCTAACATGTCCTGCTAAAGACATACATAGCTTTTATCCTAACTGCAAAACATTTTTCTCAAGCGATGCTGAAACCAGTTAAGACCCTCCATGAAAACGTTCAGGAATGACTTTTTACCTGTCTACAGACATACTTCCTATACTCTTGGGGCTAGACTATTCATACTGGCACTAAGTTATCAGCTTAAAGCAGTTCTTGTTTCTATTACAATCCATGAGAGAAAATAGTAATATTTCCAAGTACCCACTCTTTTGGGTATAACCATCTCTTCCCTGGCATGGGAACGTTGGATAATCACAGCCGCCAACTTGTATGGACAAGAAAGGTCTTGAAACAACTGTAGTTATAGTGATGATGATGATTTAAGTTGCAGAAGATGCCACTTGTTACTTCATTTTTTCCATGTAAAACTTCATCTCAGTTGATGCTGAATTACCATTCTTACCTACCATCGTGCCTCTACCTGCAAAATCCTCAGTTGTCTTGCTTCCTTTTTGTTTACACAGACCATGACAGATCACACTACTGTCCTGAAGTGTCATGGGCCCACCGGGCCAAAAATAATTCACCTTTACGTTGCCAATCTAAGTCCATCTGAGCCACTTCAATCTTAGCCGCTTTATCCACTTGTTGGTTGTTCTGGTGTTCCTCAGTGGCCCGACTCTTGGGTACATGGGCATCTACATGACGTACCTTCACCACCAGGTTCTGCACCCTGGCAGCAATATCTTTCCACAGTGCAGCAGCCCAGATGGGTTTACCTCTGCGTTGCCAGTTGCTCTGCTTCCACTGCTTCAACCACCCCCACAGGGCATTTGCCACCATCCATGAGTCAGTATAGAGATAAAGTACTGGCCACTTTTCTCGTTCAGCAATGTCCAGGGCCAGCTGGATGGCTTTCACCTCGGCAAACTGACTCGATTCACCCTCTCCGTCAGCAGTTTCTGCAACTTGTCGTCCAGGACTCCATACAGCTGCCTTCCATCTCCGATGTTTTCCCACAATACGGCAAGAGCCATCAGTAAACAAGGCATACTGCTTTTCACTTTCTGACAGTTTATTATATGGTGGGGCCTCTTCAGCGCGCATCACCTCCTCCTCTGGTGACATTCCGAAATCTTTGCCCTCTGGCCAGTCCATGATGACTTCTAGAATGCCTGGACGACTGGGATTTCCTATTCGAGTTCGTTGTGTAATTAGTGCAGCCCATTTACTCCATGTAGCATCGGTTGCATGATGTGTAGAGGAGACCCTGCCTTTGAACATCCAGCCCAGCACGGGCAGCCGGGGTGCCAGAAGGAGCTGTGCTTCAGTGCCAATCACTTCCGAAGCAGCTCGAACCCCTTCATAGGCTGCCAGTATTTCTTTCTCAGTTGGGGTATAGCTGGCCTCAGATCCTTTATATCCCCGACTCCAAAAGCCGAGGGGTCGACCTCGAGTCTCCCCTGGAGCTTTCTGCCAGAGGCTCCAGGTAGGACCGTTCTCCCCAGCTGCAGTGTACAGTACATTTTTTACATCTGGTCCGGTCCGGACTGGTCCAAGGGCTACTGCATGAACTATCTCGCGTTTAATTTGCTCAAAGGCTTGTTGCTGCTCAGGGCCCCATTTAAAATCATTCTTCTTCCGGGTCACATGATAGAGAGGGCTTACAATCGAACTGTAATTTGGGATGTGCATTCTCCAGAACCCCACTGCACCCAAGAAAGCTTGCGTTTCTTTCTTATTAGTTGGTGGAGACATTGCTGTTATCCTGTTGATCACATCTGTGGGGATCTGTCTACGTCCATCTTGCCATTTTATTCCCAAAAATTGAATCTCCTGTGCAGGTCCCTTGACCTTACTCCGTTTTATGGCAAAACCGGCTTTCAGCAGGATTTGGATTATTTTCCTCCCTTTCTCAAAGACTTCTTCCGCTGTATCGCCCCACACAATAATGTCATCAATGTATTGCAGGTGTTCTGGAGCTTGCCCCTGTTCCAGCGCATTCTGGATCAGTCCATGGCAAATGGTAGGGCTGTGTTTCCACCCCTGGGGCAGTCGGTTCCAAGTGAACTGGACACCCCTCCAAGTAAAAGCAAACTGTGGCCTGCACTCTGCTGCCAAAGGAATTGAGAAAAATGCATTGGCAATATCAATCGTGGCATACCACTTGGCTGCCTTTGACTCTAGTTCATACTGAAGTTCTAGCATGTCCGGTACGGCAGCACTCAATGGTGGTGTGACTTCATTCAGGCCACGATAGTCTACTGTTAGTCTCCATTCTCCATTAGACTTTCGCACTGGCCATATGGGGCTATTGAAGGGTGAGCGGGTCCTGCTGATCACCCCCTGACTCTCCAGTCTACGGATCAGCTGATGGATGGGAATCAGGGAGTCTCGGTTGGTGCGATATTGCCGCCGGTGCACTGTTGTGGTCGCAATTGGCACTTGTTGTTCTTCAACTTTCAGCAACCCCACAGCAGAGGGATCTTCTGAGAGACCAGGCAAGGTGGACAGCTGCTCAATTTCCTCAGTCTCCAAAGCAGCAATACCAAAAGCCCACCGGTACCCTTTTGGGTCTTTGAAGTACCCTCTCTTGAGGTAGTCTATGCCGAGAATGCATGGAGCCTCTGGACCAGTCACAATAGGGTGCTTTTGCCATTCCCTCCCAGTCAGGCTGATTTCAGCCTCCAGCACAGTCAACTCTTGGGATCCTCCTGTTACTCCAGAAATATAGATGGGTTCCACCCCTTGACAGCTTGATGGCATCAGGGTACACTGTGCACCGGTATCTACTAGAGCCTTATACTTCTGTGGGACTGATGTGCCAGGCCATCTGATCCACACAGTCCAGTAAATCCGATTGTCCCCTACCTCCACCTGGCTGGAGGCAGGGCCCCTCTAACAGTCGTCACAGCATTGGACACTTAAGTCGTGTTGAAAGGGATTATTCTTCTTTATCACAGGAGCTGGAGTAAAATCAGCTCTTCCACTCCATCTGGGAAACTGATCACCAGAGACTGAAGCCGTAGCTCTCATGGGACGATCAGTCTTGGCCCTTGCTCCCCTCTTCAGTTCACTCACCCGTTCCTCCAAAGCTGAAGTAGGTTTTCCATCCCACTTTGTCATGTCTTCTCCATGATCCAGCAGGTAAAACCATAGGGTACCCCGTGGCGTATACCTCCTGTATCTCCTCTCTTGAACAATAGGACGCCTTTTGTTAATAGCTGAGACGTGTGTTGGTACACGTGAGGAGCCGGATAAATCGTATAGATTGTCCTTCAATTGTTCGATGTCCTGGGACAGTTTTTTCACAGCTGAGATGATGGAAGGGGTGAGATTGTCTTCGAACTCTCGGAGTTTATGAACCATTTCATCCACTGTTAGTGGTACTATGTCATTCCAGGTTACTGTTGCCAATGAATGGGCATATGATGACGGTGCATTCCGTGTAAGTTTTCGCCACATGGGTCGTGTACATTCAACTTCATCTGGATCTATAGGTGTATCCCCGTTATTCGGCTTGATGTGATAGATCATCTCTACGATGGCCGATTCCCTCAGAGACTGGATGCCTTTGTCTATAGTATTCCACTTGGCCGAACGACTCGTAACATCGTCCTTGTACGGAAACCTTTCTTTCACAGCTGCCAAGAGCCTCCTCCAAAGGCTGAGGGACTTTTTCTCTCTTGCAATTGCTTTGTCAATTCCCCCTTCTCTAGCAAGTGATCCCAGCTGCTTGGCTTCTGTACCTTCTAGTTCGTGACCATCAGCCCCATTGTCCCAGCATCGGAGTAACCAGGTGATGATGTGCTCCCCTGGTTGACGGGTAAAATCTTTTCGCATATTCCGCAGCTCGGTTGAGGTCCGAGGTCGAGAAGTTACCTCTTCTTCTTCTTCTTCGTCATGTGATGATGACTCCTGATCAGATTCTGGACCGGGTGGTGAATTCATTGGTTCTTCATCTCGCTTCACCCTTTTTGCCTCCTTTTTGCTTGTTCTCTTGCGTACAGGGGCAACTGATATTGGTACGAATTGGTCCTCTGGTTTGGCTGCAGTGATTATCACTGTGGTTTGAGTAGCAACTGTACTTGTTACTGGGGGTGGTGTAGCTACTGTGCTTGGAGCTGGGGTAACCGCGCTGTCTGTTGCAGTTGAAGTTTGAGCAGCTGCTGTACTTGCCACTGGGACAGCTGTGCTGTTCATTGCAGCCAAAGTTTGAGTAGCGACTGTTGCTTTGCCCTCAGATCCGCCGACATTCTTTTCCTTTTGAAGGTGCTGGATAGTGTTGAACAAGGCCCTGTAAGCATAGGCCAAGCCCCAGCACGTTGCCATGATTTGTCCATCTCTGGTATGGCCAGAATGACCACACACCTCATTTAAGTGTTTTACTAATTCTTCTGGATTTTGCAGTTGTTCAGTAGTGAAATTCCAAAGTACTGGAGGGGCCCACTGACCTAGATACTTGCCCATACTATCCCACACACCCTGCCACTCATGGCTGTCCAGCCTCAGGGAAAATCTCTCGGTCCTCCTACATCGTCGTTTGACCCCAGACAAGACCCAAACCTGAATCTGCTTAACTCTTGAAATCAGTAGTGGGTAAAACACACTCTGTATGCGTGTTAGCATGGTGATTCCCATCACCATCAGCAAACAAGTCTCAACAGCATTAAAAGGCCATTCAAAAAATTCAAAACTCTCAAATGTAAATGGTCTGGGGGGACGACTAGGAGGGTAAAAGGATGTCTCCTTCCCAGGTTGAGCACCTGAGAAGGAGAAAAAAGATGTGTAATTGCTAAGCACCTCCATCATATACCTCCCAAAGTATAAAGGTGGTGACCACACTGGGAACATAAGCCAGATCAATTTCATGATCAATGATTCTATTGTATTACAAGTCATTACCATAAAGTACAATGGGATAAAAACCTTAGCCCAAGCCCCATACTTGAAAAACACTAATACAGCAAGTACCGGATGGACGTAAGATATCATATACTGAAACTGTGAGATCAAGAGGAACAACCTTGAGAGCCAATAAATCAGCATTGTGACGAGTGACTATCAATCCAGTCAGATCTGTTCTTATCTCAACCCTTCGTGCCCCACGTTGGGCGCCAAAAAAAGAACTGTCGTGGTTTAAACCCAGTCAGGTAGCTTGTTCACTCACTCCCAGTGAGTGGTGCCGAGCTGACAACAATCGAGGTCCGTGTCCGTCTCCCCCCTGCCTCCCCGCACCGGGGCTCTCCCCTTCCCCGCTCCCGGAGGAACGGGGAGGAGGATCGAGAGAGTGCAACTCCTACGGGTTGAGACAAAAACAGTCCAGCAACAAATCACCACCGCTACTATCAGCTACAACAATGATAAGGGAAAATAACAAGGGAAGAGAATACGATACCACCGGCCAAGAGAAACGAGCTCCACCCGGAAGCCCCTGTCCTTCCGGGTAACTCCCAGTTACCCCTCACCCCGGGCATGACGTGCTGTGGTATGGAATACCTCCCCGGCTAGCCCGGGTCAGGCGCCCCGTCTCTGCTTCCTCACAGCCTCCCCTCCTCCCTGGCAGAGCATGAGCCTCACAGAGTCCTTGGTCAGGGTAAACATCACTTAGCAACAACCGAGAACATCGGCTTCACCAACACTGTTCTCAAACTGGAAGTCAAAACACAGCACTGTACCAGTTAACACAAAGGAAAAACATGACTGCTACTGCGGAACCCAGGACAAGTATGAAACCTTTTTCATGGGAAGGGAGACCCGTATCTGGAAAACTCTCTGAATAAACAATTCAAAGCAGTGAGAAAATGATGTTTTATTAAATTCCACTTAGCACAATGTAGTTTAATATTAAACAAAATGTTTCATCATGTTGATACTACTATTATTTCAACCAATATTTCCAAAGAAGCCATTAACTTTTCTGAGTTACTATCCTCTCGGACCATTGCAATCTCTATCCACCATTGTGCTATAGCTTCTAAGGCAGACAATTAAGGACTTCATCCGAACTTCCTTTCTAAAACATTGTTTTCATTTGTATTTTCACTAGCTTTGTCTCCCCATAAACAGTAGCAAATAGGACTTACAGCCTTAATTCCAGCATCTGCCATTAAAATATTACTGAAGCATTAATATGGACTCAAAATGCTTGATCTTATCAATAAATAAAATGGCTGTGATAACCACAGCTGGAAAAAAAGCAAGCCAAAAGAAATCAAAACAAAACAACAGAAAACAAAAATCAAAAACAAAACAACAGCAACAACAAAAAAGCAAAACAAACAAAACCAACCAAAACAAACAAACAAACAAACAAAAACAACCCACAAGAAAATTTGGTGGTCAGGAGAAAAAAATCAGAAAGAAAAACAGTGAGGACTCTGAAGGTCACCTGGAGTTCTGTGTCCAGACCTAGGTGTCACAGTAGAAGAGGGGTGGTGCTACTGGACAAAGTCCAGTGAAGGGCCACTAAGACGATTAAAGGACTGATGCA
This sequence comes from Pezoporus occidentalis, assembly GCF_034315485.1. Taxonomy (NCBI): domain Eukaryota; kingdom Metazoa; phylum Chordata; class Aves; order Psittaciformes; family Psittacidae; genus Pezoporus; species Pezoporus occidentalis. The sequence goes on along the minus strand of NW_026913103.1, from coordinate 13,799,625 downwards.
TTTCTCCTATGAGGAAAGTCTGAGAGAGATGGGACTGTTGTGTAGCTTAGAGCAGAGAAGACTCAGGGGGAATCTTAATGTGTACAAGGTGCAAGGGTATGGAAAAGAGGGCGCCAGGCTCTTTTCAGTGGTGCCTAGTGGCAGCACCAGAGGCAATGGGCACAAACTGAAACACAGGAGGGTCCCTCTGAACATCGTAAACATCAGGAATCACTTTTTTTTTACTGTGAAGGTGTCCAAGGCCTGGCACAACTCACCCGGAGAGGCTGTGGATTCCATTCTTGGAGATAGTCAAAACTACCTGGACAAGATTCTGGACAACTACCTCTGGGTGGCCCTGCCTGAGCTGTGGAGGTTGGACCAGATGACCTTCAGGGGGCCCTTCCAACCTCAACCATGCTGTGAGTCTGTGGCAAGTTTTAAGAAATTGTCCAAGACAAAATGTAGAACTTCTGTCTAATATTTGGCACTTCATTTTTTCTATATTTTCTTTTAATTTATAAATTTTACTTTTAAAATCAAAAAGCAAGAAGTTTTCACATTAAAAGAAATACTAATTTTTGCTTTGCTGGGATATTTTATTTTGAAGACAATGCTGTGCAAAGTTCCTACTCTTCTTCCAACTTAGTTTTGGTTGAAATTATTCTTTCAACATGAATCAAAGATAGAAATATTTTTAGTTACTTCACAAATTCATGTGAATAAAATTTGTTGAAATAAAAGCTCATAGTTCTGGTAATATTGATCCAGGTTCAGAAACTCGGTGAAACTTTAAAGTGGTAAGGAATCTTTACAGTCTTGAATGAAGTGTGCTACACAAATAAAAAGTATTGTTATTGTTAAACAACCTAGTGAAACTAGAAAACATTATAACAATTGTTCAAGTGAAGAAATCCATCCTTCTTCTTCTACTCTTACTTCTCTCTTAAATTCCAGATTCCAGAGCATAAATTTGTCATTACATCAACTTGTAAAGTAAAACAGCCTAACAGTGCAACCTCAAAACTAAGCTAGATCTCAGTGGTGAAAATACTTCTTGTAAAACAAAAGATGTAGGAAACTGTATGACTTCAAATGCCAGATATCAAAGTTCTTAAAATCAAACTGCTTTTAAGAAACCGTGGACTGCATCTTAAGGCATCGCTTGTACTCACTACAGAGAACCTTACATGGTAAATTGATAGAAATAATTAAGTTGGGCCACCATGCACTCCATACTGTTCCATGTATGCAATATATATATACATGATATATTGACATCAGTTTGCTAAACACCTCTGGCAAAGACTGAAAAAATAGACATGCATATATTAGTTCAGTAATATGTTTTAAATTAAACCAAAATCGAAATCATCTTGATTTTTTTTTTTCCCCTTTCATGGACAGAAATAGTGAAAGAATAAAATGTATGCCAGGAACCCTTTACCGCACATCTGGCAAATTTATGGGGTTTTGCATCCATTTTCCAGTGCTACAGTCCCAGAGGTGCATGAAATGAGAAGAAACATTTGCTGTAGTTCCAGGGAGAGTTTGCAATTTCATAATCTTATTTAAAATACTTTCATTTTAAAAAATCGAACACTTGCAGCCATGTTTACACTATTCCCTTACAATGAGATACATGCAGAATTTGAAATATGTTTAATTCACTAATAAGAACTAAATGAATCACGCTGATTTTCTTTTTTTCATTCACTTTTTTTTGCGTTGTAATTAGTATTTTAACATCGGACTAAGTAAGTCTAAGGACAGACAGAGCACTGACTAATATCAACAACTGCAGGGGTAAAAGAATTTCCTTTTTTTTCCAAAAGTCATCAAAACGTGGGTTATTTTTGCAATATTGTGCAACAAATATTTTCCAATATTGTGGTTGTTTGCTAAACTTATCATTATGCCACCACCTTCAAAGAATAAACCTGATTAGGTTACCTAAGATGTGTCTACCAAACAGGACAACAGAGATGGAAAAAAAAAAAAAAATTAAAAAACATCATCTAGCATTACTATTTTCCATATTCCATTCCAGTTTCAATATAGGATTGTAATATTAACTGTATTCTCTAATGGTCTGGTCAGCCTACCATTAAATTATTAAAATAAAGATGAGGGACCTGATTCTCAGCTGGCATACATCAGTATAGTTTCATTGGTTTAAATATAGCCATAACAATTTTCATCTCCTGTGAATCATACCCATCATTTCAATCAGAACAATTAAATTATTAGCTTCCTAGTATATTAACATAAATTGGTAATAACTCATAATTCTCTGCTTTTTTGTAAAGCCCTTTTCAAGCATAGGAACATTCACCTGGTACATGGGTGAATACATAAGCTGTTGTCACATACACAACTGAATAGTGTTACATAGCACAGCCAAAATCACGGAAAAGATGTAGGTTCTTTCTGAATCTACAACTCACAATGCTCAAGAAATTCAAGAGAACTTTTAGCTGAGATTAAAAGAACAGATGTTGCTGGTTTACGGTAGTACAAAATAATAATAATGCAACAAATGGTCTAAGATGGTATTAATTTTATGCCATAAAAAGACTAACGTACCTGTCTTTGAAAGAAAACACCACTCCAGAGGCAGAATGAGAAAAATACCATTTTTTAACCAAAACAAAAAGAGGATGAAATAGCAACTGCCATACTAAAGAAAACATCAGTTATAATATTACATGTGTAAACAAATGAAAACAAGTGAAAGCTCGTACTGTAGTTATGTTTTGTTAAAAATATCGCCAGTGTTTTCAACTCGTCAAGTATTCACCAGCTGCGTTAACAAACTCAGCGCCACCTAAGGGGTGCTTTTTCCCAGTCATTACTACTTTCAGGTTTCAGTGTGAAGCAGGGATTTTAACTCTCTTTGTCACAAGGGGAACACTTTCTGCACTCTTAGGTAGCTTCAGGGCATGGCAGAGTCAAGAGTCACAAAAGTATCTGTGGCAATTCCATAAACCACTCCCTTCTAAAGAAGTTCCCAGATTTTCTTGGGTATCAGTCGAAGGCAAAGAAATTAACTCCGCCAATAATCAAAACCCATAACACACTTCCCCCCCCCCGCTTTTTTTTTCCTATTTAAAAGTCTTGGTCTACTGCTTTGTTTTGTGTAACAACCTTATGCCACATAGGGAAAAAAATATATTTTAAATAGTAATTTCAATAAAAGTGGTTTTTTTTCCAGATAAATAAAAGTGGCAGAATATATATATATATAAAATAAAATCACACAGGGACAAATGCTCATCCCAGAATGCTCTGCATTCCATAGTTTCTTATATTTTGTGTACTTCAGCTTTTAAAGGTACAATAATATTGAAGAGATTTATCACAAAATATGAATAATAAATACACTCAGAAACATCAAGTTATACCTGCTCTGGTTACAGCTTGAAAAATTTCTTAAGAAGCTTAATAAAGAAAATACAGACTTTGGAAAGCATAAGTTATCATGAAATCGCTACAAATTTTGCTGGACTGAAAAAGGAAATTAAAAAAGAGGAGAACAAAATAGACAATGAAAGACAAAAAGGAAGAAAAAGAAGAGAGAGAAAAAAATGAAAGAGAGAATATTAAACTAACTTTACTCACAGTCAAAATGTCATTCACCATTCTTGGTTTTATTCCTAGAAAGTATCTGTATTAAACCCATTTTTATTAAAAGTGGGGTTTGCTGCCCAGCTTGACTTTACCTTCTAAATATATATATATATATATGTAGACATACAATCAATTTTTGACTCCTGATCAGAATAATTCATTTCAAATCCTAATTTCATTCTTTTTTTTCTTTTTTAAATCCAGGACCTGTTTGGAGTTTCTATATAAATTTAGGAAGATCGAGAACTTCACTGCAGGTGTTCCCACTGTGCATTATCAAGAATAAATTCTTAGACATAATTCCCAAACACCATGGACCTTTTATATAATACTTTTCAGAGTTTTGCTGATGAAAAATAAATACAGCTAGGAAACTTTGTTGTAAATTAGATTTGTAACATACTTGTATTTATACACTTGGATAAGTATGTATCATGGAGGTGTGTCACCAAATCACAGAATCATTAGAGTTGGAAGGGACCTCCTGAGATCGTCTAGCCCAGTCCCCAAAGCATACACTCATCTATATGTTATACTTATGTATGTGCTTGCATTTATCAAAATCTTCAAAACTGCTTCAGCAATTAGACAGGGTTTTTTCAGCAGTTAATACATTGGTAATATAACTGTAATTTATTGACAACTTGACTTCCGCCACTATCTACCTTTCCTAGTTTGAGGTTGAAATTCACCATTATGAAAAACTTTTACTAATCCAAATTAAGAAAATAAATAAAATCTATAAAAATAAAAACTTGATTTCTTTTGTCTGACTTCTGTGAAACTATTTACACTTCCTGATCCCTTTAAAATCTCAGCTAAAAGAGCTGTCAAATAAAACCATCTCTGCAAAAGCCTTGTTTCTTTAAATGAACAGAGCACAAACCGATTTCAGGCATAACTTCCCCAGTGTTTCTTCACGTTTTTATATCTGCTATACAGAAGGAAAATGTCCAACAGGGTACAAGAAAACCCACTTGGGGAAGTTGGAAGTCTGAGATCAAATCTGCAATTTTTCACTGTTTTCCTATGCAGTTGAAGTACAACTGATATTTGCTACTTGGGTACATTTGCATAAAAACATTTCTTACTCTGCACTCCCTTGAAAGTCAATGGGAAGGTTTCTGTTGACTGCACTGAGGTAAGGATGAGACATTATGCAGCCAAAAGAAGACATTGTTCTTGACAACACACAGTGTGCATGCACTCCCTTTTCAAGTTTTACTCTTTTACCATCTCCTTCCCTGTTGAGCCTAGAGAAATGCAATAGTCTGTATCTTCTCTACAACCTCTGCCTTAAACAGTGGGAAAGGAAATGAGAATGAAACTGAAGTGGCTCGAACTATATCCTCTATTCCTGCCACCTAGCAGTACTATAAAAGTCCTTTTTGCAGTATAGAGACAATACTCCCTGCAGTTTACATTACAATAGTGATTAAAAAAAAAAAAAAGGAATTGAGCTGACTGAAAATACAACTGTATGAAAAAACCCTAACATATATTTTATTCTAATGTACACCTCTGATACAACTATTTTAATATCTGCTGTATTCTCTATCAACTACAAATGCAAACCTTAGAACCAAAGCAAGTATTTCTTTGCAAAATATTGTGTTTAGAACTGGTGAGACTCTTACACACTAGGCATAGCTTCACTGTATTTAATGAGTGTTTTAATTACAGAAACTTTCAGTCACTGTTTTGAAGTTTAAAAAAAATCATAACAGTTCAGTTTTAAAAGAATACTTTGCCTACACTGTTTCTATTGGTAACTGGTACAGAATGTGAAATGAAACGCTATTGCAATCAATGTCAAGAGTTGAACATTTTGGATTTTGTATACTAAATGTCATTCAAGAGCTCCACTTTGAAGAAGTACATTCCAGTGTGATAAAAACCAGTAGCCTTTTTCACAGTTAAAATTTTCCTACTTTGTTGCCAAGTATCTGCATATTAATAAGTAATGACATTTATTGAGAGGAAGCACTCCAAAGTAACACACTTAACTCACTGTCTTTATTCACTGCATCATAGTAAAAATGTACACTTATGCCAAAGGGAAGTTATTCCTTTAAACTGCAACTCTAAATTGCAACTAACATGCTGAAGCAAGGATGTCACAGTTATAGATAATTACCATTTCTACAGGAGCCTGTTTCCTGTGGTGACAGTAGCATATTTAAAAGATAGCATTTTCAGTCTTTGATGCCACTTTTCTCATACAAAACTGTTTTCTTCACTAAGAGCCCCATTCAGTAGTCCAGCCTTATCCAATAAAGCACTTAAGCATATGCCTAGATCCTATTTATTTCAAAGGAACTTAGGCACATGATTATGATTATTATCCTGAAAAAGGATTGAACTTAAATATATGTTTCAAATGCTTTGTCATACAGGAACCCAAAATAGGAGCATAACTGCTAGCTGCAATACTACTAATACTCCTGACTACCCAGAAATTTTAGCGACAACAAGTTTTATCACGTTTTACAGGTTTATTTTTCCAAATAATATTTTAGTATTATCTTGTCTTATCACAGAGCTCATGCTGTAAGCTTATTACAAGCCAACAAAAACTTTGAAAAAATATTAAGCCTAAACATATTTGAATCTTTAATACTTTACCAGTGCTCCTTGTGGCTTAAAGACCATAAGCCTTAAATACCACAGCAGCTTTTTTTTCATATTTGAAATGAGAATGCTAAGAAAGGTATCTGCTGCTTGTACAACACCTTAGAAATCAGAAATTCACAGAGAGGCCAGGAGAAAAGCCTTCCTGTATCTGCATTTCTCTTTCCATCTTTTGCTTTTTCTTATTAATAAACACTGTAATAAAAAAGGTGTTTTCCTGGATAAATATTACAAAACAAAGAATACAGTGTGGTTGGCTCTGTTATACTACCAAAATTTTTTTCCAGCAACCTAGCTGTAAGTAGTGCCCAGACTGTGCAGCAATAGAAACTGTCACCTATTCCCCCTTGTACAAAACACCTCTGTGCTTACCAAAACCTGAAGAAACCCTTTTTAGCAACCTGACACTGCAGTCAGCCTTTACAGGAATACTTAATGTCTAACACCACAGTATTGTTTATTGGGGTTTTTAAATTAACATCCTCATTATAACAGTCTCTATCGATTTTAATATTTATACTCTAAGGCTGACACATCCGGAAGATTGTGTCACTGTTCTTGTAACAAAACTGGGTGCAGTTTTCCTCAGGGCTCTTCAGTGATTTTCATGACTAGGGTAGACCATACTGGCTGCTGAGGTATGTACAATGCCTCTTCTTCATAAGCTCGTTATGTTTTCCCTCTTAGGATAATTTCTTACAGCCAGAGCACAAAATCAAAAATTTAGAAATATATTTTCCACTTCTCACTGGACCACAGACTCCCCGTGACGATCTTGAACAAACTGTTTTACGTAGTCTACTTCTGCTTTTCATATCAGAAAAGCAGAGATAAAAGCAACAGGAGCATTGAAAGGCTTAATTCATTAAGATTGTCAAAGAACTTTCAGGTCAATGAATGAAGGCTGATACAGAATAATGTATTAAAAGTTTTCATAATTTATTTGTGATCTATATGTCCAGTTTTACAGACCAGTAACTGTAACTGAGATATTAATATGTTTCCTCTATTTAGGCTGTGCACCAGAGTACTAACATACACTTTAGGAACAACCTTCTTCTGATGGAAAGTTAAAGCTAAATGAAATATAAATACATACCTCATATTTATACCCACAAACACAGTACACACACAGAAAATAAGTATTGAGACACCTGTCCAAAGAAAGAAAAAGGTTATTCCCTGATTGTGTTACAAGGCCGTAATTCCTCAAGATCAATGACAGATGTAGAAATGCTCTGAAATAAAATGCCTGTAATTAACTAAAATAGTATCTTATATAAGACCCTTTTATATATGTTTTATATATGTCTTCATATTAATGCACTGTGCTTAAAGGAAAATAAAATAGCAGAGGAAGAAAAGACATAATTGTATTTTTAAAAACAAAATCTGCTTTATTCCAGTTGCATTTTTTTCCTTCTGATTTTTTCCTTTTAAAACTAAAAATTCCATTTTCCTGTCTGAATTCAAAATGATTGACTGGAGCACAATATTAAGTAATAAATAAAACAGTCCCAGTGCCTGAAAGACTCCTGAATAAAGAGAAAATTATTTTTGGATTTTCCTTCTGATCAGATATGAAATATTCTGAAACGCCACCTCTATAATTTGATAAAAAGCTTGATATCCCCAAATGAAAATAGGATTCAGCACTTTCATTTTTCTGTCTCTAAAGGAACCTCTAGGTAAACTGATTTTGAAAAAATGAAAATCTCAAGCATAAAGGTGGGAGTAATGAAGCAAGTTTAAATATGCGCTGACCTTTGAAATGAACTGCATTCCATGTTGTTTGGCCAAGAAGCTGGCTGTGTTGCTGTACCCATCAATTTCCACAGTGTAAAAGATGTGGGTTTTGGAGCTGCCCTGCTCTCTGGTGGATGTCGATAGGCATCGCTGCAAATACACCAGTGCTGATAGCAACAGCCATATGTTCATTGCGCTGAAATATTAAAAAGAAATCCATAAGGAATAAAAGTGTAAGCATCTTCTTTTGTTGTTGCTGCTGTTGTTCACTGTAAGAATTTGCCCAGAGGTGACTGTATTTTATTTTCCCTTTCTTTGTTTAAAAAAAAAAATAGAATCCTACAGTCTTTTACTTAGTAGCAATATTAAACCAAAAAGAAGAAAGCAAAACAAAACACATTTTTGGAAGCTAAGAGTATTATGCTGTTTGACAGTATCTAAAAGCAATGTAATGTTATATGATAATATTCATGCAGACTTAAAAATAAGAATGTACGCTATTTTGCTCCTTTAGTTATGTAATTATTTCCTTTTTCCACTCCTGTGTTATTACATAAGTTTCACTAATTTTAGTCAGTGATTTCCTAATCTCAAGCTGTTCACTAGACTTGAAGGTCAAATGACATTCTCTGAAAAACTTCAGTGTTTGATACCAAAATGGTAGATTGCTATGTGAATATACAGTAATTTGAATAATGACTACTAATCTAAATATCTGCATAGCTGTACTAAGACCTTCTGTAATATAATTTATCAAGTACCAGTTTAAAAGAAAGTCTTATGATCTAATCATATATTGCCTAGAAAGAATGAATTCTAGAAAGATGACAACATGAAGATTATATATGTGAGAAGTACCATGGGTATCTTAATTAGGCAATATTCATACCTGTATGAAAAAATCATTCCATACATGCTAACCCATAGCTCCTGTCTTTAAATATAGGACAGTAGCAAGTAAGAAAAGTATCCTGAGTGATATCCTGGTATTTCATCTGTGATGAAACAAGGGTATCTTTATAGTACATGTGCTATTAAATGCAAAAAGTAGTAGAAATACAGCTAACTTTGCCACATACATTCCTCTTCTTTTATGTACCTGTTAAGATCTGTATAATAACAGAATTTAAAAATAACTTTTAGATGGATGGGACAATATAGTTTTGCATGTTACAGGTGGTCATGTTCATTTATATGCTTGCAATATTTGCGCAATTATTATTCAAATAGTCTTTTAGAACAGCAGTTAGATATAAATTATCAGTGGGACCACACAAATATGTAAAAATAAACCATTGTATCAATCCAGTCTCTGAGGATATATACCTGTCTTTCCTAGGCAACATCTTTTAACTACATCCTTCTTGGAAGTCCAAGAATTAACACAAAGCTGCCAGTGCATGAATTCGACCCCCAGACCCAGCTCTTTTTAATATTAGGTGCAAATTAAAGTGCAACAGAAAAAAAATTATATCTTTCAGCCCATAATAATATAAACCTATGAACTTTAATAAACACTGCCAGACTGAAAAAATATACCTAAGGTATCTGCACAGTTAAAGATAAACATCAGATCTTGAATGAGATCCTACCACCTAGGTACTTCTGAAAAGGCCTAGTAAAGCCTATCTTATGGAGTCCTTACTAATCATGTCAAGAGTGTTTCTGGATGCTGACTGCTATCTGAAGCATAGACAGAGCCTCACAGAGGTGGGGGATTTTTTTTTAGCCAGACATATGCAGTCTAAATTTCTAAAGTTTTTCTTCAAATCTCAGTTAAATAAGTAGTAGGGTCACTACTGTTTTTCCACATCATGTTTGCTGGAACACCAAAGATTGAGGTTGTGGGAACTGCAATTTATTTCTATTAGCTTCCTAGCTAATCTATCAGATTACAGCCCCATGAAGAGAAGCACGGTAATAAATGGAAAAGAAGCTACAAAAATTACAGAAGTATCATCTTCTAGCTCTAAGGACAATGCATGAAGCTAAAGGTTACCTGCCTTGGTGTTTCTTCAGCTAATGCAGGTCTAGGTCTACTTTGTATGGGCTATTTACTTATATGGCGCTTGAGTCAGAAAAAGAAGACAGTGCAGCTCATCTACTTCTTGCCAATTCCAAGGCAATCTAGAGCCAATTTGATCTCCATAGCCAGCTTAGGGCAATGCTGACCTATATTTAGAGTAAGTGAAAGGCTGAGGCATGTACAGAGGAATTGGGGCTGCAGAGAGTATTAAGAAAACAAAACAAAACAAACTGATAGCTTACACCCACCTTGTACAATTCAGACAGAATAAAACATTTTCAGAATAAAAGATCAAAATTGGTCTACCTAGAATGGCCCAGATCATATAAGCATTCTTTCAGGAGAAGAAAAACACAGGTTCACCCCCCTGCAGAAGGTCTTAGGGTAGAGCACCATATTTTTCAGTAAGAGACTGATAACTCTGGTATTGGTAAATGTGGTTTTTACCTCTTCTCTGGTACTATATTCCTTAACATCCACTTTACAGCTTTACAAAACAAACTATTTTGCTAGTCATAAAGTAGAGATCTGCAGAACTTAATTGTTTTTTCAAGCTGATAGGTTTGGCAAATTTGACCTGACCTGAATGGAACCACTCTACAGATTTTTTTATTTTTTTTTTTGACTACCAATCAGTTTTCTGGGAAGAAAGGTAGAAAAAAATAGAGAAAAAAATTCTTTAGAAAATATAATGTAAACATCTCTGAGGGGCATTCCTTATATACTAGTGGCTTATGCTAGCTGTTACTAGAAATGGGGGGGGGGGGGGGGGGGATGCAGGGAGATTTAAAGAGAAAGAATATAAAAGCAATAATCACTGAAAGCCTCTGCTATTCCTATATACATTAGGAAGCTTCCACCACCAATATAAAATTAGTCATACATGACATCAAGATGATACTTAAAAAAACATTTGATTAACAAATGAGAAAAAAACACCCTACAATTATTAAAATTTTAGATGGTCATTTCTCAAAACAGGTGGTAATTCTGCAAATGTATATTTTCACAGAAGAGTTAAATATTTAATAATTTTCCTTTCCAGGAAAAAAAAAACACAACTGACTGGAGCACCTCCCATATGAAGATAGGCTGAGAAAGTTGGGGCTGTTCAGCCTGGAGAAGGCTGCATGGAGACCTCATAGCAGCCTTCCAGTATCTGAAGGGGTTCCTACAAGGATGCTGGAGAGGGGCTCTTCACTAGGGACTGTAGTGATAGGACAAGGGGTAATGGGTTAAAACTTAAACAGGGGAAGTTTAGATTGGATATAAGGAAGAAATTCTTTACTGTAAGGGTGGTGAGGCACTGGAACGGGTTGCCCAGGGACGTTGTGAATGCTCCATCCCTGGCAGTGTTCAAGGCCAGGTTGGACAGAGCCTTGGGTGGCATGGTTTAGTGTGAGGTGTCCCTGCCCATGGCACGGGGTTTGGAAGTAGATGATCTTAAGTTCCTTTGCAACCCTAACTATTCTATGATTCTATGACTGGATTCTTGCTCTCTAAGAAATTAGAAATCCAGCCTAGGAAGTGGAGTTGGTAAATCCACTCAAACATACTTCTAAAAGCAAAGTCAAGAATTTAAAGAATATTTCATAGGTACAAGTAGTAACTGGACACCTTCACAATCATGGTGCTGAAGTAAATCGAAACAGGTGTCGTTTCATCCCAGTTATGAGCTTCTGAAAACAAAGTGGGTGGGGGAAAATACACCAGTTTGTCTTTGCAAAACTTCTATCTACTTCTTTGTGGAAACCTTTGGGTCTCATCCATAATGTGGAATAGGGACTTAAATCCAGCGTGCGATGAAAATTTACTCAAACTTGGACAAGATAATAAGGCTTTGAAAAGTGCAGTCACAACAAGGTCAGGAGAGTCATGTAATAGCTGAAAACTGAAATCATTAAAGATTTCACCTGCACAAAGTAATTCCCATCCCAAGACTGATTCTACGTATCTCCCATAATGCAGTTTTTCTCTCTTTTCCAATCCATATATTGAGATAACAGAGAGACTGTCTCACCTATACTTTCCAAAGGCAGTGCTAAGGTAAGGTAAATCGGACAGAGGAGGATCTGTGTGGCAGTAGAATGGGAGAACGGAAAACAAGGGTCTGCTCTTGAGCATGAATGAAACCGGTGATTTATGTTAGAGGCCTTGGATTGACTGATTAGGATGACTAGGACTGAGAACTAAGCGCCAAGGATGTGGGCCTATTGCTTGAAAGCAAAAGAGGGTACAAAAGAACCACAATACCACATGGTGAGAGACTTGAAATAAATGATTTATACACCTGGACTCACAGGGACCTCAGCTGATCCGAACCTAGTTGGTTCTAGTGATAGAGAGTTTGAAAAGGTCCATCATTAGATTAAGAAATCTGACTGAAAAACAGAGTGCTGAGGACCAGCTGACTGCAGAGAAACAAATGCAGCAATGAACCACCAGCATGTAACTGAGACTTTCAGGGGAAAGAGACCCAGGGCAAGAACATTAGCTCTGAAAGAGGAATGGATGAGAAAGGACACACAACACTGAAAATCTTAACCAGCTTGTAAATAACAAAACACAAGACTCTAACCTTCAGACTAGCTCTTCTCCACAGTCTGGAACAAAATCCTAACTTCCAAATCTTGTTGTTCCACTGAAACAGGAAGACACAAAGGAATCCAGTGTCTTACTTCCAACTACTGAGACACAGGGATAGTTAAAGCCTAGTACTTCGAAGAGTGTGTGCTCCTTCCAACAGCAATGTCCTCTGCTGTGGATGTAAGTATTTCACCGCCATTTATGTCTCAATGAGGATATTAGCAAGTTACAAAGGATGACGTTTCTACTCATTTTGCTAAAAAAACCCTAATCATGCACACTACATATTACATTAGTAAAATATTATCAAATCCAACATTAAAAATTCGCAAATTCAGACTACTGGTGTAAACTGTAAATAAAGAATGAAAGGTATATTTAGAGGCAGTTAAAGAAGAGAGGCAGTTAAAGGCCTGACTGCATATAACACTTCTTCAGTATTTGCCATTATTCAACTTTCACAGTAAATACAATATATCCTGAAGTGGGCTCTCAAAGCCTAGTAACTAGTGAAATCCATGACTAATGTCATACGAGGTGACAGATCCTATACAGGTCAGTGCTTCAACTTGTCCTAATCTTCTCTTTCTTCAACAACAAATTCTGAAGAAAATGCTTTGGTTTCAACAGTAAGGATTAAGCTTTACTTACATATACTGTAAAACAACTTAATTTCAGAACACATGATTTCACCTAACTTACCAAGATAGAAGATTCATAATAATATTAAATTCTACAGGGAGAGTGAAAGTATGGATTTAAGTTTTTCCTCCTGGTGTGACAAGTACCGTAGTACTGTGCAACTGAAATTCCACATAATGAATGAAAACATAAAAATGTTTTAAAACAGACATATGCAAGAACAGAATAAACTTATTTTTAATAACATGATATAATTAAGGCCAAATAAAAATGTAAATTAAATACACAATATCAATAAACCACACAATTTATTGTAGCCACCTCTCTCTAGGTAGTCAGTAGCTACTACAATACATAATGTTGGCAGGCTTTGCTCTTTTTTCAAATGCAGCTGACTGTGTACTCCAAGCTGCATACTTGTTTCATTAACTGAATCTAAAACAACAACCAAAAAAACCCCTCAACAAACCCCAAAACAGGCAAAACAAAAAAAGCCCACAACCAACCCAAAAAAACCTCTGATGTTATTTTGGTAGGATAGGAGTATGAGATACTATCATAAAAGAAAGAAAACAGAGTTTCTGTATTGATCAAAAGGTTAGAGGACTGATATTATGCTTATAACAGGTCTTTGCTCAGCTGACCAACTAGGACCAATGCTATCACAGCAATGTTTCTATTATTGTTTGTCACTTAATAATAGAAATTAAAAAACAAGGAGTATTTTTAAATACCACTGAATCTTTTACAGCATCAGTAGCAGATGAGCATCATGTTTTACAATTATTAGTCTTGAGAGTATTCTGGGTTTGTTGTATCAGAAATTTCAGTTTAAATTCTAAATATGAATCATAAATTCTCCAACAAATGAGTAGCTTCCTGAAGTAATTACACAATGCATGCTTACGTTTCTGAATTGTAATTTTACTACATAAGCCAATAAACACCAAAAAAAGACTACTGGTGCTTACAGTCACACAAAGAAAAATATTCAGATGTGAACCTAAATTTCTTAAGGTGGTTGAAGATATGTATGTTTCAATAATATTTAATAGTAAAAACCACTAATTACCTCCAGAAATATTTCCAACAAAAGTTAAGGAAAAAAATTACATGTGAAGCAGAAGCAGATTTCCACTTTTTGTTAGAAGTGTCTGTTGTTTTGTAAAACAATGAAATCTAACTAGGAAAAAAAAAAAGAAGAAGAAACACTGAGGGTGGACAGTTTTTTAATGAAAAAAATTGTCTTGCTTCTTGTAGATCCCCTTTAATTTTGGTGAGACATTCTTAGATTTTGAGGAAACAATGAAAAACAGCTGAATTATATGCACCACTTTTAGAATTACAAACAGTTTTCTTACAGGCTTTGTATCATATGCTGAACAAGCCAAGTTTTGCTCTGGTTTATGAAATGTGACAAGCCTATAGTTAAAGTTATCTATGCTGCAAGCTATTCATGTTGTCTACTCAGATGATATGTCATAATGCCATGAGTCCAGATACTGCACCTTGTTTTCTTTCATTTATTTGACTGAAGTTTTATAAAACCAGATACAGAGACAAGATCCAAATTTATGGCAGTTTCTGCCCATTAAGAATAAGCACCAGACCATAAGGGTGTATTCAGAAGCGTCTCCTGTGATGTCTTAGACCTGCAGACACAGTGAGTACTGTTGATTTTGGGTGTTTTTTTCACTTTAGAGCCACTGAAGAGTGTATAATAATGCACACATCATTTTACTGTGTAAAAAAAAAAAAAAGGCAATTTTTTTTTTTGTTTGTTTGTTTTAAAATGTATTGGTACTGGCAACCACTTTTTAAAGAATTATCTTAGAAACTGTCAGCATTTCAGCATTTTCCAGCTTTATCAAAGCACTATTGATTGTGCTAGAAACTGAAAAGTTCAGTTACTGATACAGTGTTTACCACACTTTCAGAGGACATCACTGAGCAACAAGAAACTTCAGAAATTAACAAATTCTGTAGATAGTTTAATCTTGAAAACAGGGACATTTATGGCGGAGTGCGTTTTGTTTCTTTCTACATGCACAATAACAGGAGAACGATAAATAGAAAAATAAATACAAAACTACACCAATGTAGGATTTTTGGATTGGCCAAACTGTTTATTAAAGGACTGAAGTAGTATAAAAGTTCTTGAACTGAAAGGGAGGAATTAGTTATGTCTAATCAGCATTTTACTGTGAATTAAGTAGTACTACTCTAGCCATGTGTTACAACAGTATAAATATGCACAGTTTATAAGAAGTGTTACTATCATCTATTACACTAAATGATGTATTTGAGAGGAAAATGACAAGCTTTCAGGCATGCAGTCTGCAAGCAGAATTAGCAATCCTCCAAACCAAATAAAAGTTGAGAACAATTGCTTCAATTTTAATTTACTCAAACTTGCCAATTCAATTAACTAAAAGATCAGACAGTTCATAAATATGGGGTGGAGAAATATTAGAAAGGGAAAGACAACACATCTGTTTGCTCCTATGGGGGGGAGGGAAGGAGAGACAGAGACATAATCTACTGTTTGTGCAGCATGGAAAGGTTATCCCGGGGTGGAAAAAAAAAAATATAATGTGCCATAAAAACAATGTCTCTGTTGAGTCCATGTTTTTTAGTGCCCAGTACAGTTATGAATTTTAGTTCCAGAATTATCTTTTGAAGGTGTCGTGGTTTAAAACCAGGCAGAGGGCTCTTTCACTCACTTCCCCCCTTCTTTCCCTCCCCCTACCCCCAGAGGGTTGGAGAGGAGAATCGAAAAGAATGCAACTCCTACAGGTTGATATAAGAACAGTTTAGTAACTAAGATATAACAGAGATCACTACTGCTACCACCAGTAATAACAATGATAAAGGAAATAGCAAGGGAAGAGAATACAACACCTCACCACCAGCCGACCAATAACTCGCCCCCCCCAGCCCGACCAAGTTCTGACCAATACCTCCTCCAACCCCGCAGTCCCCCAGCCCTTCCGGCTAACTCCCAGTTACATCCTGGGCATGACGTGCTGTGGTATGGAATACCTCTTTGGCTAGCTTGTGTCAGGTGTCCTGTCTCTGCTTCCTCCCAGCTTCCCCTCCTCCCTGGCAGAGCATGAGGCTCACAAAGTCCTTGGCCAAACCAAAATATCATTGTTATCAGCTCTGTTCCCAGGCCGAAAGTCAAAACACTGCACTGCACCAGCTACCAAGAAGGAGAAACGTGACTGCTACTGCTGAACCCAGGACAGAAGGTATTTTGTATGTGTCCCTTGAGCAGCAGGGCTGAGAGCTCAGAGATAAAGTGGCTGTTCTGGATTAAAGATAATGTGACACAGCTATGCAAGCTGGAAATCAAAATTCAGTAAGACCTGTATAGCTATCCTACTTCAAGGTTCTCTTTAATTGCAGAGTGTGTTCATTCCCAGAAACAAAACTTATGCAAAGGCTCCACTTAAGCCATTTTCAACTGTTAGAATAGTGTGAAATAACCTTAAACCACTCTAGAATGATACCAGAAAATTATTTAACTATGATGGTTATAGGACATTATAGAAAACGAAAAACTTATACCTGGTATTAAGCACTTGCTTCTTTCTGCTCTGATAAAATTGAGAGAAAACCCAGAAAAACTCAAGACAATCTTTTACCCAGGGTAACTTCAATGAACTCCTGACCTTGTTCTAAAAAACTTCCAGAATCCATATTAACCTCAGGGGCAGGAAAGATAAGGCATGGCTCAAAACTTGCTGTTGGTTTAGAAGAACATTTTCCTAGCTTATGCAGAGGCATAAATACTCTTTCAAGCATGTTGAAAGCGTAGTTTGAAGGCTTTAAGATTTCTTTACTGAAGAACCACCAACACTGGTTTTGCTCAGGAAGTTTTCCAAGCTGAAGTCCTCCAAGAGATCTTTTGGAGGTTTTTTAGACAGCAAATTCCAGCTGCCAAACCATATCTCAAACATGCTGTGCTGTAGAGGTTTTACCACTCACTAGGTGGTTATCCCACACTTAATATTGCCCAAATTATGCTATCACTCAGTGGATGATATAATAGATAAATTAAGTGTTCTAAATTACCTAGGCTGCCGTGCTAGCTTCTGTGTGCTTCATAGCTAGTTAGCAATAAGGCTGCAAAAAAATCTTATGAAAAAGATACAGATACCTGTTTGTAACAAAGGGGAGAAAGAACAGCTTCTCCCCTGAGAATTTAAAAAGACAAATTAATGTTACACATTTAATATATATAAAGTTTCAGATACATTTTCTATATGTATGAAAAAGAAGAAACAGAATAAATAGGAGGCACAGCAAAACTGTACAAACAAGGATCATATCAACAATGAGAAAACACGTAAATGACTAAGTCATGCTTTAAATATTTTTAAGGGGCTAGAACAAAATGTCATGAGAACTAACCATCATATCAAAACAATATATTTTCATCAAGCCTAGTAGTCTTAATACCCAGTCTAAGGTGAACAATTTAAGCACTTCAAACAAAATTCTTTCAACAATTAGAACAAGAACCTTCTACCTTCAAAGCCTCTTTCAAGGTTTTGGCTTAAATGTCAACCATGTATTTCTAGAATATCTTTCCTCTTACCTTAGAGTCAACAGATTTTTTGGTCTTCTTTATAGTAAGACTCAATCAACTCAGAGCCAGCTTAACTACTTAGGTTTGCAAATGACTACTTTTCCTTTTTTTTTTTCCTTCCTTTTTTAAGTAACTCAAAAATACTTCTTTCATGTTAATGGTCTTGATAGTATGATA
This sequence comes from Pezoporus occidentalis, assembly GCF_034315485.1. Taxonomy (NCBI): domain Eukaryota; kingdom Metazoa; phylum Chordata; class Aves; order Psittaciformes; family Psittacidae; genus Pezoporus; species Pezoporus occidentalis. The sequence goes on along the minus strand of NW_026913103.1, from coordinate 13,781,614 downwards.
CATAACAACAATAAATGATTTCTACATTAGAGTTTTGGGCATTCATTGTTACTGCCAAGCCACTTGTTAGCATTAAGTTTTTATTAAAGATCCATCTATGAATTTTCTTCCCTTCTGTGAAAAACAAAAGATACTTAAATCTTTTTAAGAAGATGATAATATATTGCCCCCCATTTACCAAACAAAAAAACCTGAAACACCTCTTAAAACATTTATTTCTCTTACTTTATTCCACCACCAAGGTGACAAGAGTCAATCATTCCATACAGTTCTGTGTGTGTGCCCCATCCCTGCAAACACTCAGAATCAGCTTGGATGGGGCTCCAAGCAGCCTGATCTAGTTGAAGATGTTCCTGCTCATTGCAGGAAGCTTGGACTAGATGACCTTTAAAGGTCCCTTCCACCCAAACTATGCTACGATTCTATAGCTTCCAGAAAACAGACGCTGTGTGATACTGCAAAAACTGTGATAAACTTCCTAATCATCATTTTGAGAACTTGAACTTATGTAAATCAGAAAGCATTAATTGTTACTTTAAAGAGGAAATAAAAAGAGCAAATTTATTTCCTATTACCATCAGTATGAGGAATGTCAACTCATTGGACATTCCAGGGGAGACCTTTTTTGACATCTAACAAGCAAGGCAATAAAATCATATCCTAAGGCTAATAAAGAACCTGTTATAACTAGTTGCTCAAAACCAAATATATTTAAACATATTGGACTAGAAGCGTAACTTGCATCTGGTCTGATCAATAAATAAGTGTTCCATATACAGAATACTTAAAATGTGATTGAAAAATATCAGAAAGGAGACATCATCCTGAAGATACTGCAGGATATTAGGTGATTACTTAGTACATGAACTGTATCATTTGTCTGTAAGTCAGAAAATGAACTACAGGATATAGTTAACAAAATCAGAAAGTGAATAAGAAAACATGAATGTAAACTGATTCTTCTTTCTATACAAAATACAATGGAAAAATACATTTCAAAAAATAAACTGACTGGGTTTTGAAAAATATTGTAAAATAGAATTAGTAGCTCAGAGTGTTAGGCTGTCTAATTAGCAACAGCAAATGGCTTGCCAAGCCCTTCTTCCCCTAATGAGTTTACCATTATGATGAAGACAAGGACCTAAGATGACCAAAAATGAAAACTATGCGATATGGAACTTTTTAGCAAACAAAGTAATATTTTCTACAAACTTTACCATCGTTAGTAAGAAAATTCCAAACAGAGTATTGCTTTCTTGTACCAAAAAAAGCCCCAGAAAAACAACTGTCATTTTATTTAATAGACTCATTACTATAGATCATTCCCCTGAGAAACATTCTATATAGTCACAAAGCATACCAAAATCTGATTCTTGCCTAAGAGTCATGAAGAGTTGGAAGTGCTTCAGAATCACCTTTAGCTCAACAGTGATTTCTACAGCCAATTAAACAGTGGAATTGATGGACTCTGAGAATGCCATATGCTGCCCTCTGCTGAAAAGATGATCATTATGACTTAAGGTCTTAAGACTGGAAGGCCTGGCAGAAGGGAAAATTGAGTGGAGGATCCTCTGATTTCAGGGATATGGATAATTCCTTTAGGGAGAAAGGAAGACTAAATGCTCACCTGGGCAAAGAAAAATTTCACTGAACATATGGCGGATGTGTATAAATTATCTTGACAAGAACATGAAGTCAGCAAATTAGTTATTATAAATATAACTATTGAGAATTGCATTGATTATATTCATAAATGTCTTTTAAATGGCTATCTGTCAAGTAGTTTAGATCTAAGATGTGACTTACTTTAAAGACATTATAATACAATGAGAAGAGTCTTTCAGAGGGAAAATATTCTTTTCACCCTGTATTTATTGACTGGTGCATGTCGATGTAGATGTGTATGTTTCAGAGTCATTGTGAGAAAGTTAGCAATAATGCTGCTGTTAAATAAATAATAAAACGTTTAGACTCACTGTGGAATACTTTTTACTTTCAGAGACTCATCTTAAAAAGGGAGGGAAGATATATACTGGCCATTTTTCTAATGCTTACTGTATCACAGCAGATACAGATGCACAAAAAGGGAACAAGTGCTAAAGAAAAGTGTAAACTGTACATTAAGTCAAATAACACTATCTTTTAATGTTTCATGGAGCAAAAGTCTGAGAATGGTATAGTCAAAATTGTGAGCTGTAAGTCTATTGCTTTAACAGAAAAGATAATAGGAAGATCCTTAAATATAATCACTTTAGTAATATTTTCTTCTAAGAAGCAATGCAGTGACCCTTCCTTCTAAGGTAACACAGTATTGTGGAACAGTGCCATATAGCAACACAAACACAATTAAATGGTATCTCAGCAGTAGTATAGTCCCATTTCTACTTTTGTCTACAAAATAATATGTACCACCTAGACTAATGTATAAAATGAAGGCTGAAGTGCTGTCATAGACCATGTTTCACAGGATTTTATAAACACTGTTACCCATTTAGCCTAGATTTCCCCTGCTAGATCACTTTTTATTATGACTGTATCACATGAAGTTTTCTTCTGAATATTGTCATCTTTCTGGCACCAAACATACTCCAGTATATGACACTGGAGGTATAATATACACCAGAAATTCACATGTATGTTGTTGTTCATGCATGTTGTTCAGTAGATTTTGAAGTAAACTTACAGAGCATACAATAGCAAAATTTCTGTTTAAATGTTACACTCTATGCCTGTTTCCCACAGATGAAAAGTATTATCTGGTGTTCACTACCAGCATCTTAGCATGTGATCTATCTGCACCCTATCCCAACCTTTCTGTATCTACACAGATACTCTTAGATTTCTATTCATGCTTCTTGTTAAAATATTGTCATTTTTCTGTGATGTTTTGATAGTCAGGGATATTGTTTAATTTTCATATGTAATACTTTAAGAGGATTCTACAACTTGACAATCAAGGGAAAAAATGTTGATGGATTTACCAGCAGCCATTTTTGGAATACTGTCATGTTTGACCATTCTTAGTAATACAGACTTGGTCAGACAGAATGTTAATACATATAATTAGAAGCTTTTACCAACATTATCAACTGATAAAGTTTATAATGGTTATATTAACACAGAAACCAAGCTATTGTTGTTATACAAGTTAATTGTAAAGAACGGTGTATATAAATGTGAGGTTGATGGGGATGAACATCATCATAAATCATGCAACAGCAGGAACTACATAAAATATTCTGGATATTGCTGTGTTACCCATAACTATAAATACCTCAGTACAGTGACGGAAATGAAAATAGGGGAAAGAAGATGGGCTTAAGCCATTTTTGTGCCCTACATCTGATGGCTCCTATAAAATTTCCAGTATTCATTAGAATAGCTGCATGACTGTCTTCATTTATATCCTGCTTCTCAGAAGCTAGGTGAAGCAGATAATAACTAGGGAGCCCCAATCTGTTTCAACTTTGCAGAGGTAGGAAACTGAGGGATGGGCACTCTTTCCTTACAGAAAATTGCATACTAGGTGAGCTTTTTTTACTAGGTTTATCTATTCAAGATTTTATATAGTTAAAGTTATAGCTGTTTGGGCACTTATTTGGAATAGCTTTGGTAAGATATGTTTTATCATATTTCAAATAATAGCAACTATTAACAATCCTTTACATTTGTGTATACACACATTTTAGATAGATAACTTACCCCACATCTTCAAAACATCCTATAACTAGTGAGTTGTAAAAATAAATGTTGCAAGATAAAAAGCAGGCTTCCAAAACTGAAATCTGAAGGCAGATTACTATTACTATTTTTACTGGAAGGAATGACATGTTAGAGTCAGGTTAAAACCCACCTATAGTTTGATGATATCTGTGACTTCCAAAGTGCCATTTGATGGCCTGGCTCTTGGGTGCAGGGGGGGCAGTGACTGGTCAATGTCAACGCTAGGAAGCTACCAGGCTAAGAGATGCTTGGTGATTCAAAAAAGAACACAAGAACAGTCCAAAGGGAAAATGCTTATAGTTCTGGGAGAAACTGAATACAAGAAGCTCCATGGCAGCATTCTCCAAGATGTTCTCAGTATCAGCTATTAGCTCAGACATAGTAGAAATCTTCACACACACCTGAATAAATGGTATCAGGAAGAAAGATATATTAAGAACTGGCATCAGACAGAAGCTGTACAAGAGAACTTTTTCTAAAGTCAAAACAGAATGAGGGTGCTTGCACTTTAAAAACCTACTAGCTCCAGGAAAGTCAACAAGGGTTGCATCCCTTACAAGGAAAGCATCCAGGATAACAGATCTTTTAACAATTGTTTCATAATAAACCCTGCATAAAGCCCTTCTTCTTCACAAAACCTCCAAACAATCAAAAGAGAAAGTAACTAATTTGCTATCTACTAACTGATATTTACCAAAATTTTCTAAATTATTCAATAATAACAGAACTAAGCATGTTATAAAACCTCACTCAGAATTGCTTTGGCACTCAAGAGACTGAAAAACACTAATATGGCATGGATTTTTGAAAGGGGATTTCATAGGAGCCCAGCAGAGAAGCAGGTAAGTAAGAACAATGTCCATTCTAGACAAAGTGCTAATATTCTAAAACAAAATAGTACCAGCGGATAAATTAATAACTATGACATAATAATTTGTATTATAGAAAACTGGGCCTTACGAATCTACTAACTTTTTCTAAAGAAGCAGACGTGTATATAGACCAGAGAGGGTTGAGAGGGTTTGTTTTTTGTTTTGTTTTGCAAGGAGGGGTGGTGGGGTGGGAGGGTTAGGAGGGTGGTGTGGGATATTAAGGGGGAGCATTTCTTTTTTGGGGTGTTGCTTTTTGATGTCTGGCTTTGTTTTGTTCGATTTTGGGTTGTTTGTTTTTTTTCTAATTTCCAGCCTGCACTCAACAACGTTGCTTATCAGAATTCTTGCAATTCCATTCAGAAAAATACCTGTATGTATTAATTATGAGTAAGAAGGAGAAAGCAAAGGTAATGAGGTAGGTTAATCTTGGTTAACAGCCAAAATTCCACTCAGAGAGTCACTCATCTTCCCTTCTCAGTAGGACTGGGGTGAAAACATGAAGATAACCCAGGAATGAGAACACAAGTAGGTTGAGATAAAGACAGGAAGATTGCTTACTAATGAGTGTTGCAGGGGAAACAGACTCAGCTTGCGGGGAAATCAATTTATTGTCCATTGAAATGAAAAAGGAATTACTAATTCAGGTAGTGGAAAACAAAAAGAAAAACATTAAAAAAAAACCACCTTTTCTCCCCACATTTTCAGGACCAACTTCATTACTGTCCTCCAAACTTCTCTGTACCGCAGAGGAGGATGCGAGGTTACTGTCAGCATACAGCAGTTCCTTTTTACTGCTCCTTCTTTCTTTGTTCTAATGTGGGCTCTCCACAATCTGCAGTTCCTGTCAGGAAAATCATCTCTGATGTAGGTTTGCAGGGAGTATCTGCTCCAAGACCTGGAACATCTTCTCCTCCTATGACCTTGGTGTTGCCTTTGCTGTTTCTCGCTCTTTTTGCTTCCTTCTCTCTCCATCTGGTATTTTCTGCCCTATCTTAAATATGCCTTCACTGTAAGAGTGGTGAGGCACTGGAATGGGTTGCCCAGGGAAGGTGTGAATGCTCCGTCCTTGGCCATGTTCAAGGCCAGGCTCGACAGAACCGTGGGTGGCACGGTTTAGTGGGAGGTGTCCCTGCCCATGGCAGGGGAGTTGGAACTAGATGATCTTAAGGTCCTTCCCAACTCTAACTATTCTATGATTCTATGCCACCAGCATGAGGGGCTCAGCTTTGGCCATCTGTGGGGCCATTGCAGAACCTTCTGGAACCAGCTGTGTAGGAATACATTGTCAATTTTCACTGTAAAAGAAAATTTAGAGTCTCACTGGGATTTCTATTGAGACCTGTGCTGTTCAAAAGATTCATAAATGACCTAACACTAAAGAATTACAAAATTTGCTCACTTTGATAATAAAAATAATGATTGTTTCAGAGATCACGATTCTGTGCAACTAGGCAACGAAGAGGCAGAATAAAATTCAGTATAGACAGATGGAAATTGAGAGAACAAAACAAAAAATAATTCTGGCTTTACATACAGAGTGATAGACTCTGAAGCATTACAAATTAATAGCAAGACCTTCAAGTTATAACAGATCACTCCCTGGAAATATCAGGAATATGCTTAATAATAGTCAAAAAAAAGCAAAGAGAAAAATGCAAGTTACTATGAAAGGAATATCAAAACTATAATGCCACAGAATAAATTAGCAACACTGTGTACAATTCTGGTGGTCCTTCTTACCTCAAAAAGAATACAATATAATTGCCAAGGGTACAGAAAAGGGCAAATAATGGATCAAAGTTGATAAAATTTCTGTACAATGACCAGGATTCATTAGCCTTGAAAAGAGATAAGGACATACCAAAGTCCATGTATTAGAAGTGGCATTAAGGAGGTGAACAGGCAAGTATTTTTTACTGTCTCTTCTGAGAAACAAGCAAGGGAAATAGCAAACAGAAGATTAAAAACCAAACAAAAAGAAGATAAACCTTGAAACATCATTAAATTACACCTCTGGGAACAGAATCATAAATGCTACATTTTACTCCAAAAAAAAATCAAAATATTCACGTGGAAACAAAAATCTACCAATGGCTATTAAAAATAAAAACCCCTAATAAGAAAAAAAATCTCCCTAATTCAGGAGATCTCTGAGCTCCAAATCATTTAAGCCTTGAAAGGTATTCCAAGAAAGGATCGCTGCCAGACCATAACACGTACAATTTATTTCCAAAATGTACATCTCGGACATGGAACTATGATTCGATTCAGCGGCTCAAACACAGCCAGTGACATTTCAGACACTGAGGGTATCTGAGACCTGGGGGTGAAAGACATGACGTCAGAGGAAATCTGAGTCCTTCTGGAGTAACAGCTGGAGGCTAGGTTAAATGTGGTCGGGCATTTCAAATAGCACTGGACACCTGTATTTTGGTTATTAAGTCCTACCTTTTATGTTGAAAAAGGTGCCCCGGTCTATAGAGGTCCAAATGCCAGGTATATATCCCTTTCCATTTATAGGAGTTAGCCAGTAAACACACTTACTTTGTATGTCAACATGCTTGTTGGTGCTACAGCCAGTGGAAGTATCTCAGATAATTTATTTTTATTGTCAAAGCCCTGCTTATCAGCAATCTATAGCAGCTGAATTTTACAATGATTATACCCAAATTACATCTGTAGTGATCCATCCATCTCTGCCGTGTGCCACTTACTATATTTATAAGTCCTCTTAGCATTTAATACTTTTCCAAAGATTATGTTTAGAACAGTGAGGTAGTTATTTGCAACAGATGAACATTTCAACTTCAGATATCAGTTACCTTGATAAATTAATAGAATGCTAGGAGGATTGCATATCAAACATTCAAAATAGATTTATATCCACCAATCCAGAAGTAATTCAGCCTCCCTTGTACCTTTAAATAACAGCACTGTGGTGCTTCATGAACATCCACTATTCTTTCCCAGGGAACTCCAGGTTCATTTAATGCTCAGGATGAATCTGCTCTGATAGGAAACCATGACTGTAAGTAGAATTTTTATTTTGTTTGCTGCAGCACCTGGAAATTGTGTAATAAACAACTGCACAATTGAAAAGAAGGTATCATGATCAGAACAAGTGATAGCTTTCCTGGAAAACTTCGATTGTGTCCTTCTGCTGGATGCCTTAACTACACTGATAAGGTAGTTAAACCAACCTTCTCCAAGGCATCATTAATTGTACCCCCATATATCCTGTCCCAACTTACTTCTTAAATATCTTTTGCAGAAATGCTGATAACGCAGCTGCAAATGTAATCCGGAAAAGTTCTACTTTCAACATACAGGAGTTAATACACAGCCTATAAGAAGCCTGAAAAAACCCTAGGTTCTAATTTTTTCAATTTGCATATGTGGAATTATTTTATACGGATAACACCACTCCCTTTCCTCCCTTACTTCTCTATAAGATTGTAAAAATATGCTAATTAAGATTATGAAGACTTGGATAGCAAGTGGCATGAAAATGTAGCAATTCAGTTTTCAGAGCAAAAAATGAGCAACACAGAAAGCACGTTACATCTCAAACAACAGCCCTACAAAGTCAAAATACAGCTGAACTGAGACCTGTATTTAATATATTTATATTTAATCTAAATTGCATAAATTGTGGTATGGGAATTTTTACTGGAATTTGCTTAACTGTGAGGGAATGAAAATGTCAAGAATGCCTGGTCAAGGAAAATTGTAAGAGATGGACAGGAAAAGGAGTTAGGAAAGAGCATGCCAATGGATGTGGATAAACTTAAGATTAGCTGAGCAAAAACTGGAAAAAAGAAACAAAACCAGGACAGAGATAAGCACTCCTATTTTAGTACCTATACTCGGTCAGAAAGCCTCTGCCACATAGATGGTAGGGAGGGAAATTTGCTGAGAAGCCAGACAGGAAATTTGCTGAGAAGATGACAGGAAGTGTGCATGCTTGAAGAGGTCCATGGGTCATGATGAGAAATAGGCCATAACAGGAAGACACAGTAGTGGGTGAGAGATATAAAAGGTTTGGATTGACTGTGATAAGGACCCATGGCTAAGGTGATATGGGTGGAACTGATGTGGACTGGGCAGGAAAGTCCATGCCACACTGGATGCGCCTCCAAAGCCCGAAATGAAAGCCAAGGTTCTGGATGTTTTGTCCTGTGCTGTCCATAAATATCTGTGAAATCCTGCTGGAAAGCATGTTCCTCTCTGTGTAGTGGATGCACTGGCAAATGAAACTCTCATCTTTCTCATCTCTGGTTCTAGTTCCTCACCCTAAAACCAACTTCCAAAAAGTCTTTTTCACAATTACTCTCAATTCCTTACAATTTCCAGTAAGTTTCCCTCACTTTCTTTAAAGTCTGTTTCAGAATATGCTCAGTTATCAACATCAGGCTTACCCAAGCACCAGCAGCCAGGCTACAGCTAGCAATGGCCCAACTGAAAGGAACTGCATTGCAACTCACAATTCCAATGCCCAACAGCTATTCTGGCTCAAAACTGCATTAAGGAGGAAATTTATTCTGAAGCATGTTCAGTAGCTCAGTAGGAACAGCAGAGGGGCTAGCAGTGATGAGACAACTGAATATGTGGGGTTGATGCACAAGGTCTTGTTGGATGTAGGAGATGCAAAGGGAGGAAGTATACACCATTGCCACCTGTTACAATTACCAACTATGAGAGGATCAAAAATGCTTAGTGATGACAGAATATTAGCATTTCAGTTCAAGGAATTCTGCTGACTTACACTGAGCTTACAAAACACAGCTTTTCAAAGGACACTAAATGTTGATGGCAGGGAAGAGGGAATGAAGAACCAAGTGTGGAAGCTTTGGATAGAGACGTTTTCTCCTGGGCAGCCACGTCATATTACTGATATAGAAACTAGTCCCATGTCAAAGCACACAGACAATGAATTATTTAAATGGAAAATAGCATAAATTTTCTTTCTTCTTTTTTTTTTTTTTTAATTTCTCTGAAATGATGGGGCCTTTTTAGCTGTAATGACTATAAGCTAGCTGAGGCAGACACCAGCATGTAAAATTTTGCAACAAATTCTCAGGCAAGTTGTAAATAACTGAAAATAGGCCAATGATGCTACTGGTTCTATAGTATATCGGCCACATTCTTCCGTAAGAAATACTGCTCCTTTGCAAAGACCAAATAATTTGTAACTGGCATATGATTCTGTCTTTTAGAAAGATAACATTTTGCCACAACATACATACATATATACATTTCTAACATTATCTCAAACACCATCCATTTCTAACTTCACTTCAATGCTTGTCTGTACTATTGGCATACACTACAAGGGAAGTTCTCAGAGATGGCATATTTGCACTGCAAAATAAGTTTAAAAGTCCTTAAATTGTATTCTAAATACTAATAAGATCTATCTTTTTAAAAATTAGTAAGTATTCATGGTTCACCAAGAGAAAGAATACAGATGTGAGAATATTTTTTCAAGAAACGGGAAATTCTAATTTTTTAATAGTGATCAGAAAAAAAAACCAAAAACAAACATGTAAAAAAAAAAAAGGAACACAAAGGGAAAAAAAATCCCACCCACAAAAAAACATCACACTAAAAATCTTGCATCATAATTGTCTCAGTGGCCAAGACACTTCAAAGAGAGGTGAGATCTCACAGATCAATGTGATTCTTTGCTCTAGTTAAGGAATAAAGGAGATATTCTGCAGAACTCTGCTGAACTCATGCATCTACTCAGCTTTACATGAAACACTTAAATATACATTCTGGCAGACAGCAAAATCACTTTCTGTCCATGTGATACTCTCGCGGAGAACAGGAAATGAAAGTCTGTCTTTCCCGAAACAAAGAAAGTGAGCCAAGATCTCCCGCATCTGGGCTGAATGCTCTAACCACTGAATTCTCACACAGAATGGATATGGTAACACAACCAGCATTTACATCATCAGACTAATCCTTCCCCTTCTTCCTCAGATTTCTTTAATTTTTCCTGAAAGCTGCTGTTTGGATAAACTAATCCCAAACTGTTATTTGCTTTAAGAAAACCAAAACCAGAGATCCAAGACTGTATTTGAGTAAATAAAAAATGCAGTCTTAGGTCTTTTTTTGAAAATTTAATGTCTCCAAGAATTTGTGTCCTTAAAAGGACTTGGCATCAAGGAAGAATACAATGTCTGATCTAGTATCACCAAAGGTGACAACAGAGCTGTAAACTATAAACACCTATAAACTTACAATACCAGCTGTCAGGCAAAGAGCTCCCTGCAGATTTTGACCATCTGGATAGCTCCAAACTTTTTTTAATCTCGGTCAAAAAAGAATGTGAACAGGGTTGCACAAGCATGGGAATCTCAAGCAAGAACAGAGACACTACTGAGCATCAGCTACTTCACTATTCAAATAATGCATCTAATTTCTGCATCCACAAGTCAAAAAATAACACTGGTGAGTAGCTAAGTATTCACAAAATAACCATCAAAGTACTCAAAAACATGACCTACAAGTGAGAGAATCAAGAAATTTCACCTCCTTAGTATAATTGATAATTAGATTACAGTCTGTAAATATATACATAGGAAGATAAATTTAATTTCAATCTCACAGAGAGAGGCATAACCCAGGGAAAACCCAGAGAAGACAGACAAATTTAGAATTAACAGCATAATTAACAATGAGGAGCCCCTCATTGAAAATTATGGTAGATGCTCCTATCATTGAAGTATGCTTTTTGAAAAACAATGTGAAGGGGATTTTTATCTTTAGAAAGACATGACCTAGTTCAAATGGGAAGAAACTAAGACAGCCATGAGGTCTCTGTTGTACAGTATGCCAGGCTAGATGATCACAGTACTCCCTTCTGGCTTTTTAATCCATGAAACTGTGTACATTTCCATTTCAATGAAACTGCATCTTTCAATGAGCATTTTTTAAAGGAACAGCTTTCCAGTGAGCTCTAGTTATGCCTTGAAGGCATAGAACTGTTTTGGGGGAGGCATGTGAAAAACTTCTGGATACCACAATATGGTGTTACGCTGAATGGGGAAAGCATTCAGTCCTTTCTAAGCTGAAGCTGGGACCAAGAACAGCATACAGTAGAATCTGCTTTGTTTAACAGAGTTCATTTGAAAATTAACTATTTGTAGCATCACCCTGAATCAGTTTATGCATTCAGTTCCATCATTTCATTCATGTGACACTAGCTTGACATAACTTAATTTTAACTTGGTTTTGTTTCCCAGATACTTTCTGTTAAATCACTACAGAAAAGGACATGTAGCGTAAAAGTGTTAGCTCTGGAACATATTTGGATCACGGCTTCTATTTTCCTCAAAAAGGAATTTTTGTTTTGTTTTGTGCACACCACTTGGAGATCTGAACTAGCGTATGACAAATGGATACCACTGGACAAATCATATAATGTATTTCTTACTGCACCAGGACAAATCACTAGAGTAGACATGGCCTTCAGAGACCCTCTGGCTATGGCAATCTAACTAGTCCACTATTTCCCCTCTGTGTTAAACCATCACTCCATAATATTAGAGAGATAATAAAATATTTTTTAAAGATCGACCTCACTATCTTGAAGTTTTAAAGTCACTGATTTTGACAGTTGGCAATAAATTCAAACTAATATGGTTTTGGTAAGGAACACAGAATGTTAATTATTCATATCTATTTCATTTTCTTACAGTAGTTTCCATTTCATTAATGTCTTCCGGTGATTTTTATTACCTTATTGCAGATGTGTAAGGAGTCAGTAAAAAAAAAAAAAAAAAAAGTTAATTCTGACTGCTGACACACAGAAGTAAAATTGCAGATACTTTACATGAATTTATATTTTCTGCAGGTAATACAATAAAATGCACAGACCATCAAGTTCAACGACATCAGTTTAAATGCAATTTCTCAATAACCATAGTGTACAAAGACTTAAAACATAAGCTATCTTAAAGATAGAGAGGATAATCAGAGTAGTATACTACCTTTTGGAAAGATCTCATTATTTTGTGATTTAATCTCTGTCTTCAATTTGTATGTGTGCGTGCACTACAATCACATTTAACCTTGAGAAAATCCTGCGTCTGGTACATGTTTTCAGCAGGGAGTCCTTATACTAGTAAATTTGAAAACCAGCTCTGACTTTACTGTGATGCCAACAACGGCTCATGCAATTATTTGTCTGCTTTTAGCTTAGTGTTTATGAATAACTTCTTATCCAGCTATCAGTTGTTATCTTTTTCTTAATATTTTTCATCATCGTGTCTGTAGAAGTCACTGTGATAGAAAGGGCAACTCATATAGAAAATATCTGCAGTCATGAATAAAGAGTTTGAAAATAATGCTATTTCCTCTTCATTGTTTCATCCAGAATGTTACCTTTCACAGTCTGACCTCAAATGCGTAACAATACCTGATGAGAGCACAAGAATAGCAACAACCACATGTTTCTCCATAATTGCTGTTTGTCAGTCATTTCTTCAGCATTAACAACACTGCAGACAACTCAAGGTCAACCATATCTTATGCTAAGGGACAAAGCCCTTCTTATCAAAAGAAATGGGCAAGCCAACAAAATCTGTTGCCAGCTTCCAGATGAGTGCTTGATTCTGGCTCAGTTTTGTGCCCATGACTAAGGAAAGCAAAGCCACTAGGGAATATTCTGGCAGTATAAACTGGCAATCAAAGCAACTGAAAATATCACTACTAGTATTTTCCCCTTTCATACATGCACAATCAACTCTGTGTGTTTGCATAGTATTTTACCACACAGAGTTAAACTAGTGCCCCAAGATGACCTTCCCTATAAACATGACCTTAACAGTGTTCTACAGGATGTTTATGAAGACAATTCACTATCAATTTCTAGAATGTGTTAAAATGTGTAAAATTACATTAGGCATATTAGCAATTTTCCACCTTTGAACTTACTAAATTCACCATTGAAACTGGTAAGAAATACTAGGACAGAAATAGATTAAATAAGGTGGTGTTACAAATTTGGTTAAGAGCCTTACTAGGCACACAAGGACTGAAAAATTTAGGCAGGTATTGTCTTCGTATATGTGCATGCAAAAGAAACAGAATCAGGAAGAAACCAATTCAGAGAGAGTTTTGCAAAGAAAGTAGCCAGATAACACCAAGCACAAAGATAGCAACAATACATATTAGGGATGTAAGTAGGAATTATCGTTTGCTGTTTTCACCAGGCACTAGATAAAACTGTAGGAAAAAAAGTATTTCTCTTAGGTTCTCTTAAAGGCACTGGGATTTTATTAGTTCTTCATAATTAGGTATGTTTTAACAGAAAATAACAATTTTTAAAACAAATACATGAAATAGCTATCAGCTCAGGTTAGAAAGGCATGAAAGTAGGATATTACTTTGTTAAAAGACAGGAATGCCAGTTTTAAAAGTCTTTACCTTGTTTTTCATGAGAAAAATAGTTTAAAATTTAATACTGAACTACTTATCCTTTCTGTTCAGTAGTAAAGAACAAGATTAATGTATTCCAATCTTTTGATGGAAGATTTTAAAAGAAAGGTTTAGAAGGGTCTAATGCCATGAAGCAATTGGCAAGAACATCAGCTGACCTTAGGCACTGGTTGTTTCATCTCTTTTGGCAACAAAATTGTTTTTCTTCAGCTCCACAATATGACCCCTGTCTCACTGCCAAAGCAGTCCATGACATTAAGAGATGAAATTATGGCGGCAGCAGTTTTTCGGGCATAAAAATGGCAGATTCAACATCATCAGTCTCATAAGAGTAGTGAACTAGGCTGATGGAATTTTCCCTCCAAAATTGTTCAACATCAACCTACCCTTATTCATAAAAATTGAGCAATATTGCTTTTCTGTTGCTAAATGCTATGCAGACCAATTAATTCTAAAACTTGTAAAAATTCACTGGGTTTTTTTTCTAGCTAAATAACTATCGGTAACAAAGACGCATTTCTCAACAGGCAGACATCAACTAATGAAACCTGACACCATGCTAAACACAGTATTATAAATACCCTATGAAGTTTTACAGTGATTGTTTAAGTGATAAGTGTTACAAGCTCTACTTAGTCCCAGTTCTATTTTTAGAATTACGATGTGCATTAACCAATATTGTTTGGACTCCATACAATAGGTTTTAAGTCTTGTCATGATAATAGTCTATAATTAACAGCCAGATAAACTCTCAGCTCCCAGTCTCTTTTGTGTATATTTAAAAAAAGAAAAAAACGACCTTCTGATGGACGAACACCTGGGTATCAAGGTATCATTACAACTTAATAACGTAGCACAACAAATGTGTAACATATAAAATATGTTTATTACACCTGTATATTGTTTCATTTATTGTGAAGTGAGAATCTGCCTAACAGAATCCACACTGTCCAGAGCTATTTGACCACAAATCACTAAAGGTCTTACTGTTATGTGAAAGGGAATATAAATAAACACAAAATAGGAAGGATCAAAAAAGATGACAAGACAAACAGGACAGAAGAAAGATTTAGAGAGAACAAAGACTGAAACAACATTACCTCTAAAATTTCTTGCTTGTATAAAATTTAGTGCTTTGAAGTTTTGTTTATCTACATAGTACTCAGAGAAATACATGCCTAGAACTATGTATTTTGACTATATCTAATCTTTCTGTCACTTCTCTGCTTGGGTCCCCAGTTCACTGCAAACACATGCTTAATTTTAATGTGTATGCGGTTCCAATGAAATTGCAATGAGGTGTTTGGTATATACGTGGTTTTCACGTTAGTCTCTCTGAAAAAATCATCATATCACATCTCTACACAAATATCTCCTACATTGAAGTAATGATTTAGTGTGGGACACTGCAGCACTTATATGCATATATTCAGTAGTTTAATAAATTAACATTAGTATGTTTATATTGTACTGCTAATCAGGTATGAAAAATAGAATATCTTTTCTAAAGAACAATTATGTTTTTAAACACTTTCTAGAATAGGAAAAAACAAAAATCCAAAAGGCTTTTTTTTACAAGTCTCTTTAAACTTCTATGAGAAAATTCCTTCAGAAACAGGTAATGTAACACGGCTGTCCTAGAGTAAGACTAGATACTTGCTCAGCAGGGTGCCAGTTCTGCAAGGGGAGTATAGATTTCTCTATATTGCCTTTTTCACTATTCATTAGAAGTATGTAATACAACTACCTGATGGCATACAGTCCATTCAATATTTCAAATGGGATGAATAGGAAAGCTATAAGGCCCAAAAGTATGATTGAGTGATATGATGCAGGGGTGTGCATTGCACTGCTAAACACTAATAATAAGGTTTAAAGTCCTGTCTAGTCTCCCTTGTAGTTTGTTAAACACAGCTAGGATGTACCAGAATTCTTTCCTTGACTGCCCATTCACAATTACAGCATTAAACGCAGCACAGCTAAAACTATAGGACTAGATAGTTCATCTTCAAATGTTTTGCATTTACAAATTTATTCTACAGCTAGGTAAGAGGCCATATCATTCTAATCATCACTAAAAACAACTTGGTGCTCTTACTGTCTTGTATGCCAGCTGGGCACCAATGAGGAAGCCAACAATGAATTAAGTACTCATGCTTTTCTTCACAATATTTAATTAGGATGTGCTTAAAATATGTACAGCCATATACCTCTCATTATTTAAATAGCCTGCTTTTTCATAGGTGTCAGTGTTTTTTTTAGACACTGAATATAAAGAAAATAATGCGAAATTTGGGGTTCCCAAATATGTATTCCTTTTATCACATTAAAATATTAGATAATTTTTAGTCTGTGGGACTTAGATGTGGGAATACTACTGAATTTATTTGAACATGTATTAACTTTAGCTGATTTATAGGATCACATAATGTTTGAGGTTGGAAGGGACTTCTGGTTACCTAGTCCAACCCCATTGCTCAGGTAGAAGTACCTAGACCCAGTTGCTTAGGACCATGTTCAGACTCCAAGAGTGCAGAATTAACAGCACCCCTGGACAATGTCTGTGCTCAGGCACCCTTATAGTGCTTTTCCTGATGTTCAGAGGGACCCACTTGTTTCAGTTTGTGCTCATCACCTCTAGTCCTGTCACTAGGCACCCCTGAAAAGAGACTGGCTCCTTCTTCATGCCCTCACTTGAGATAATTGCACAATGTCTGTAAGATCCTCCTGAGCCTTCTCCGCTCCAGGATAAACAGTCTCAGTTCTCTCAGTCTTTCCTCATAGCAGAAATGCTCCAGTCCCTTCATCGTCTTAGTGAACCTGCACTGGACTTTGTCCAGTAGCTCCACATCTATCTTGTACTGCAGTACCCAGAACTGTACACGGCATTACAGGTGTGGCCTCACCAGTACTGAATAGAGGGCAAAGATCACCTCATTGGACCTCCTGGCATCACTCTCCTAATGAAGCCCAGAACACCACTGGATCCCTTTGTGGCAAGGGCGCATTGCCATGCCCATGTTCAACTTGATTGCAACCACAACCCCAGGTAACTTTCTGCAGAGCTACTTTTATGCCCCAGGATATAGGGGTTCATGGGATTATTCATCCCCAGATGCAGGATGTATCCCTTGTCCTTGTTGAACTGCATGAAGGTCTTTGTCAGCCTATTTCTCCACCCACGCTGACTACTTCTGATAACCTTTTTCTTCATGTGCCTGGAATTTACTTCCAGGATCTGCTATTGCATCAGTTTCACTGGGATCAAGGAGAGGCTGACTGGTCTGTAGCTCCCTAGGCCCTCCTTGCCTTTCTTGAAGATAGGAGTGGTGTTTGTTTTCTTCCATTATATAGACACTTCTCCCAGTCACCATGATAATTCAAAGACCACTGAGAGGGACCTCACAATGACATCTGTCAGCTCCCTATCTGACATCTGTCATCCCTGTACTTGTGGATTCACACTACCAGGATCCATGGACTTCGGTATGTCCAGTTTGTTTAAGCATTCTCTAACCTGAACCTCTTCCACCAATGGTATGTTTTCCTTGCTCCAGACTTTCCCTGGTCTCTGGGGTCTGCCACATCTGAAGGCCAGACTTGCTAGTAAAAGACTGAGGAAAAAAAGGAATTTAGTACTTGTTCCTCTTCCATGTCCTGGGCCACCAGGGCCTCTGCCCCATTCAGTAGTGGGTCCACATTTTCCCTAGTCTTCCTTTTGCCATTTATGTGCTTACAGAATCCCTTCTTGCAGCTTTTTGTATCCCCTGCCAGCTTCAGTTCCAGGTGGGCTTTGGCTTTCCTGTATCTCTTCATGATTGGCCAGTGTCTCTCTATGCCTGTCAGGTTACCTGTCCCTGTTTCCACTTTCTGTACACTTCCTTTGTAAGCCTGAGCTTTGCAGGAGCTCTTTGCTGATCCATGCAGGTCTGCTGGTATTTCTGCCTGACTTCTTGCTCATTAGAATGGACTGCTCTTGAGCTTGGAGGATGTATTCCTTCAACATCAACCAGTTTTTTTGGGCCCCTCTTTCCTCCAGTCTTATTCCATAGGTCTCTTCCAAACAAATCCTTGAAGAGATTAAAGTCAAGTCTCCTGAAATCCAAGATTATGACCTTGTCTTTTACTCCACTCCCTCCTCTCAGGATCCTGAACTCCACCATCTCATGGTCACTGCAGCCAAGGCTGCCCTCAGCCTTCACGTCCCTAGCAGAGCATCTCTCCTTACTGGCTCCTCTATCATTTGGGTGAGGAAGGTGTCACTGATGCTATTCAGGAACCTCCTGGCTTGGTTTATGTCCCACTGTGTTGCTCTTCCTGTAGATACCAGGGTAGTTGAAGTCCCCAGTTAGGACCAGGGCCTGCAAATGTGAGGCTGTTTCTAGCTTTTTGCAGAAGGCCTCATCCATTTGTCCTTTCTGTAATCCTTACTGAACTGATAAACTCTCAGTCGGCTCATCAGCCATGCCTAAAAGAGCATGCATTCCAGCTGTTTTCTCACATAAAGTTCAATTCCACCTCCTTATCTTCCCTGTCTTTCCATAAGAGCTTGTATTCTTCCACTGCAGTCACGAAAGCCACGCCATCACATCTCAATGATTCCAACAAGATCACAGCCCTGCAACTGCACAGACATCTCTTAATTCCTCATGTTTATTCTCCACATTAGTGTACAGTCACATCAGAAAGGCACCTAAGTCTTTCTCAGCCTTTCTCAGAAAGGGTCTGGGATTTTTTTGTCATAATGGTGCCTTGTAGGCATTTCCTTGTTTACACACAAATGCTTGAGACAACCCCACTTAAGCCTTGTTTTGCAGAATTTGTGCTCACTTTCATTCACATCGCCCCAGGCATTTTGCTGTCAATCCTGACCATCACTCTCTTACAAGGCTGGCAGTAACTCTCACCCTCCCTGGCATGGATAATTGAAAACCCTCCTTACCAGGTCAGGCATTCTGCTGGCAAAGATATTGTTGCCCTTCTTACAGGGGTAGGCTCCCATCTCTCCTAAACAGATGCTGATTCCTCACTAAGGGTGCCATTATCATAGAAACCAAAACCTTGTTACCACCAACAGCTCTGCAATCAAGCATTGATATGCTGTATGCTCACACCCCTTCCCCACAAGATTAAGAACATCAGGGCCCACATACCCCTAGCTATTGCTTCCAGAGCTCTGCAGACAGTTTGGTACTGTCCAGGTTACCCGTGGCAGTATCACCGATGACTACACAGAAAAACAGTAGGAGGTAACAGCCACAGATCTGGACAAGCTTTGGCAATCTCTCCACAGTTTCCCAGATCCCAGGCAAGCAGAAAACTATACAACAGGTCAGGCTCGAAGATGGTTGTTGCCTCCAACCCCCACTGCATGGAGTCACCAAAGACTATCACTCACCATTTCCTCTTGGTGGTCTTGCATAGCCTGGGGTCAACTGGCCCAGATGCTTTGCTTGAAAGCACATCTGGCTCCTCCTCAGCTTTGAGGAATATATTTTTCTCTCCTGCCAACATCAGTGTTTTCTGTAGCTGGGTATTCACTGTGCAACCACATTCTTAACTCCAGAATTAATATACCTAACTTTCCAGATGACAATTAGTTAATCTCCTATACAAAATCTGCATTTTTCTTCTAAAGAAATTACATCATAGATTATGCACATGGAATATACTTAATTTTTGAACTTTATTGATTAACAAGGAGTTATTAGGACACTTCCTGTATTATACTGACACTTTGAGTTACATTTATTATGATTTATGATTTTTATAAAAGAGCTCACATTACCAGACACGCATTCATTATGAAGGTGTGAAAGTAACTCAAATAAACAAAATATTTTCTTTATGTCCAATATCACAAACTTTGTTTTGTATATTGAGTATTCTAAAGAATTAATGCTTGATATATGAGTCAATTAGACAGAAAGAACCATTCAAATTACTTTGTTATAAATATGTTTTACTCAAAGTGCCCTTGAGAGCAACTATAGACTTCTTGAGTGTTCCTTCCTGTGTACTCTCTAATCCTTGCCAATGAAATTAGTCTTTATTGATTTCCTAGTTCACTAACAAAAATGTCAAAATAGAAGAGATAAATGAAAGTAGAACTGACCTCAGTTTTGTACATTCTGTTCCTCTTTACATATATGACAATTTTATTCACAAGGTAAGTTTTACGCCTTGTCTTTATTTTTAGATGTCTGATTGTCCTGGGTTCAGCAGTAGCAGTCATTTTTCTCCTTCACAGCCGGTACAGTGCTGTGTTTGACTTTCAGCCTGGGAACACTGCTGATAACACCAGTGTTTTTAGTTGCTGATTAGAAATGTTTAGTCTGCCCAAGGACTTTCTGAGTCTCATGCTCTGCCAGGGAGGAGGGGAAGCCAGAAGGAAACAGAGACAGGACACCTGACCCAAACTAGCCAAAGGGGTATTCCATACCACAGCACATCATGCCCAGGCAGTTACTTGGAAGGGTGAGATCACTGCTCGGTCAGGCTGGGTATCAGTCAGCAGGTGGTGAGTGGCTGTATTCTCTCCCCTTGTTATTTCCTTTATCATTATTATTATTATTGGTGGTAGCAGCAGTGATTTGTGTTATACCTTAGTTACTGGGCTGTTCTTATCTCGACCCGCAGGAGTTACATTCTTTCGATTCTCCTCCCCATCCGTCCAGGAGTGGCGGGGGGGGGGGGCGGGAGGAAGGTGGGGAGCGACAGAGCGAGCTGCATGGCTGGGCTTAAACCACGACACTGATTCAGTATTTAAAGCACACTGGGATCTCACTAGAGTTTAAAGTACTATCTGCTGATGTTTGTCTTTTGTTAGTTTAACGCAAGGGCTGTGCACATGAAACTTTATCATACCTCACAGACCAGTGTGGAACAATCCTCCAAATTTTAGCTTTCATTATCACATGTACATTCCACATCTCAGCAGGCAATAGGAAGTGTAAATATATGTATCAGCCACCTCCCCCAAAGCCAGACAAAAAAAATGAATAATGATTTCTGCAGTAGTATGGCTATAGGAACACTGAACTTTGGTGGCTTCTCTTGATGTGGAATGTCAAATAAAACTTTAAATGTAATAATTCCTGGTGTTGATTAAATAATAAAGCTATAAGCAATAGAATAATGCTGGATTCATTTGGATTCATTGCCCTTCTGTGCAAAGAGCTCTAAATTTTGTGATCTCACAAATTTGGAACTCAAATTCTTTCACTTGGTGCCAACTCCATTTTTTGGAATTTGTACAGCTGAAGGAAAAAACAAACAATCCAAACCCAATAAGAACAACAAAAAATACTTTCAGTCTGAATTTAAAATTAAACATTTTGCCAAAGAAAGGTGTAAGTTTTCACCTTTCAATTCCTGAACCTGTATGGCATGGAATGCTCTTAGGAAAGAGGAAAGACGATGCAGTTTCACTGGTATCAAACCTGAAACTCAGACACTGTTTTAACACATCTGAAGAAATGTACAAAGAGACAGTGTATGGACATCCACAAAACAGCTTCCAGGGGGAGCAAAACCCTGTTGTATTTGTAAAGCCAGTGTGTTTAAAATGGAAAGACAAAAAAAAAAAAAAAAACAAACCATCTTGCAAATACTAAAACAAATGACAGCACCAAACCCTCCTAATGATATGCTAAAGAGAGACACCTAACGGATAAGGAAAAAATAGCCAAACTCTTAAGCTTGCTTGGAATTTTGACAAACTATTTCATATCAGAAAATGACATATTAGACATGACAGATTTCTCATCCTCTTAGAACTTCTGATCTAAAAAAGGAAAGCCTCAAAACAGCCAACAATGCAATTAATAAAAAATACACAATACTCAGATTTCATGTGGTAATTGTCTTGGGCACCACCCATCCTCCCCCTCATGCATATGCATACCATTTTTACTTTGCACAGAATACTGCAATTCTCATTCATGATCAGATAACAGACTACTACATCTACTACATACACAGCAAGCAATATACCAAAGAAGTACTTAGTATGTAACCCATTTCTCCTAAAAGCTGAGAGCTTGAGAATGAACAGCAACATGTGATCATAAAAGTTCTTCCTGGTTCACATGATCATATCCTGAGAATTTTGTAAAACATTGAAAATTATATAATCAAAAGGAAAAAAATATAAACTTATTACAGCAGAACTGTTCTTATGACAGGAACGGGAATAAATACACAAGCACATACACAAAAAATTTGACGTTAAATGATACAAAAAATATAGAACACACAAAAAGCTTCTGCCTTTCCCTTTTGAAATAAAGGACTGACGACAGTCTTATTTATGGAATAACATTATCATTCAGCCAAATGAATCAAGCAGAGGATGACACTGAAAGAACTAGTTCTCTAGAAAACAACCATGTAACCAACTATACACAAACACATACACTCACCTACAGATATGTATACTCATATTCCTGCATATTCATACACTTGGAAAAATGAGGTGTTGCTACATTTTTTTCCAAGAAAACAGCAGTAAGTCCGGGTCAGTTCCCAGAACTGCTACAACTTGCAAGTCGCTCTTTCAACAGTTTCTCCTTCCTGCTCCAGTACTGACTTTCTACCAACACTGTATCAAATACAGAACAAACTTTGCAAAATGTTGGGGTTTTTCCCTCCCACTGTTCCTTTTGATTCAAAAATACAGACTTCCACAGACTAAAGTGGTTATTTGTTTCTAAGCATGGAAACATCTGAAACAGATAAAATCCCAACACAGATTAAAAGATTTACAGTTATCACCTTCCAATATTCTTCTTCAGGCTCACAGCAAGCCATCAGGCTTGAAGAGCTAGGGAAAAACCCAAACAAAATCACACTCAGCACGAAGAGTAACTGTAGCAAATACACAACCTTAGGATTTCCTAAGTCATAAGGTCAAAATTATTTCTAGTAAATCCTTGGAAAAGTTAAAATGTGTAAGATGGAAAATAACGGAAAGCTCAGAGTAAGTAAAACAGACTCTCCGTTAGAGTCTAAACTACATTTTTGAAAAAGCAGGGAAGAACTGGAAGTCCACTCAATGATTTCTAGAGAAGAAAACATTAATTAGTCAATCACTTTCACCAGTAGGAGAGATAAGAAAAGTATCATTTTTCAAATGCACATTGCCCAAGAGATTTAACTTAAATTATTTTTCTTTCTAACTAGAAATATTAGTCTTTCCTTAGTAGAATAAACATAATTGGAGTAAAAGTTTCAGCCAAACGCAACTGACAACAAACAGAAGATATTGCAAGAATAATCACAGAAAAATGCACAAGTATATAAGAGTGCTATTCTTTTTTCTCAGAAAATTAATTTCAACATATAGCACATAAAATGCTTCCCCAAAACAACTTGTGATTGCCTGTTCTACTGTAAAAGGAACATTTGCTTAACTGTTGCTTAGATGAAGAATTCTATAAAATAAATAAATAATAAAAAAGAGCAGATCTTTCATGTAAAGTTGTATTACATATTATAAAATCTACATGTGCATGTATCAGTAAATCAAATTTTAAATAAACAATTTCTTGTAATTGTGTTGTTTTTTTTTTTTCCTAGGGCTACACTGTAGGCAGTGCCTGCATATTTACCTGTGCCAATTACAGTACTCTTTGCCTCTGAAACAGGAACTTCTATGCAAAACATAACAATAAAACAATCCTCAACACTTAAAATCTGGCTCTGCATTTGGATCTACTGGCTTCTATTTGAGGATGTCTGGAGTCTCATTCTCCTTGATGGATCAGGACTGGTACATGCATTTCAATTCTAAGCAAATAGTAAGTTTCTCTAGAAGGTTATCAGATTGGGGTATTTAAATTCAGCCAAAACAGCAGATGTTTTGTGTTAGTTCAGTGGCTATTCATGAGCACACATAACAGGTACCAGAGGAGCTGTTATCAAAGATGATTCTAATAAAATGCTACTACCAACTGTCAACTTATTATTTATCACTTAATGTTTCTAGACATATTCCAATTTGTTTTCTTTTCCTAGATTAAGACAATTGATGACACAGCAATAACGTGAAATGACATAATGTTAACTGAAAATTCTAAAGATTTCTAAAGCAATAAAAAAGGAATCTGATGCTTTTAAAAAGCACACAAGATGTCTACTTGAGAGTGACTTCAGGCTTTGGGGGGAGGGGGAAGGTGTGGTGTTTTTGTTTGGGTTTGGTTAGGTTTGGGTTTTTTTGCCATCGATTACGAAGTACTGAAGGAAAGGAATGGATTATTTTGACCTACAAAAGTGAATAATCCATTGTAAAACAATCATTTCAGAGAAGGGTAAAACAGTGAAGACTATAAACCGTAAAATAATAGAGATATAAAGAACAGAGGAGAGTAAGAAAATAGGAATGCAGGTTGTGCGGTGCAGTTTTCTAGGGTAAGAACAGAGAGAAGCAGCAGTAATAGCTTTCCATCAGAAGCTGTTACCCCTAGAAGCCTGGCTCCTGACCTGATTCTTCAGGATACGGATCATATTTCTACAACTAAGAAATAATGGCTATATTTAAATAAGTATAAATGAAAGAAACATCATGTCTTTACTTAGACACCAAACTTAGCAGCATTTTTGTAGGCTTCAAGAGAACAAAAAGATCCTTGGACCAAAGAATATTGTTCTTTTTTACATGGTTTCCTGAAAAATGAATACTGTTGCCTTGCTCAGGTCCTCTTGATCACTCCAGTAACCAATTCCATCTAAGTCCAGTACATGGGAAAAGTTCTCAAAGCATTAACATTCCTATAAACTTTGTGAAAGCAGGCAGCTGGATAGAATGTCTACTACCTAAAAGGAATGCAACTTAGCAGTGCAGAATCTACTTTTCAGTCAAGCCCTCTCTTTCAAATTGATTCTCTCTTGTCTAATAAAGGGTGCGTTTGAACTGCAGCCTAAGTATTAGTCAAAATATCAATTCACAAATACAAACCCAGAAGAAATAAGGATGTATTTAATCTTACAGAACTATTTCTTAAACCAAAATCCTTTAATTCAAAGTACACAGACCAGTATGCTTCTCCTTCTCCTCCCTCTGTTTCTCCAGCAGGTAGACAGCCACTCTCTCCCTTGCTCTATGAATCTGCCACTCTTGTCTGCACAGTGGGTCAGTGCCAAAGAGCCCCAATACCTAACAGCTCCCATTCTGCAGTCATCCTCATCAGACTATTGAACAACCTCATAGTTAAAAGTGGCTACAGGAAAACAGATATGTGATCATGCTTCAGAATTCATGAAAAACGTAATCCTGCCCATCTGCACAGGAAGTACCTCTCCCAAAACGTATCAGGCACTTCCAAAGATGATGGCAGCATTGCAGTGCCACACTTTTTTTATCTCTAGATTTTAACAGATATTAAGCAGAAACAATGATGCAGTAGTCACACTGGGTGACTACATGCAGAAATCTAAATTTAAGTGTCCATGGAAGTTAAGATCATAGTAACATATATATGCTGAGTTTTAGGCACACACAGATTTTCGCAGCTGTGAGAGCATTGGGTTACTTCCTAGGATTTAGACACTACACTTCCACAAGTCTAGTTTTTATCATCAAGACAGGCAATCTAGTTCTCACTGCTCTTGATCATCAGGAATCATGCACATAAAAAATGTCCCAAAGATGGTATGAAGTATTTTGTGTCTCTTCTACCCTTACTAGCATTCTATCAAGAAGAGAGAAATGTACAGTGTGAAAGGAAATGTGCATTTTACTATTATGTTATTACTGTTTTATTTGTATCAGTAAGTCAATCATCTATCCTTTGAATCAGATTTTAGGTAAAATTTTTTAGTTGCTTTAGGAACGTTTGAATGGGATCAGATCTGAACTCCACCTGGTTCAATCTCCTGCCTCTAAAAGCATTTCTGACAGCAGCCTAAGGGAAAGAAGAACATAACAAACATACAAGAATTCTTTCCCTGGAATATTTTCCCAGCAATCAGTATTTGTGTTTGTGCAAGACTGAAATTTTGTTCATCTCCTGAACTTGAAGTTGTAGTCATTTTTCCTATGAGCCTTACGCTACTGATGACTCACAGGGTACAGAAATGTAGCAGTTCTACACTTCTGCTTAAATAAGTGACCCCTCTGTTCTATCTAAAGGAAAGAACAGATGAGCAGGTGCACCAAAAACATGTTCAGGAATAAAGCTAAGATGTTAACCACCACAGCCCTGAAAGATGACACAGAGAAACCCATACTCAGCTACTAGAAAAGGTCAGACATTTTTTAATTTATTTCCCACTAAGTTACTTGGGGGGATGTGATGGACGAAGAGAGAAAATTCCTAAGAATTGGACTTACCGCTATCTACATTTTTCTTGATCACTCTGGAAGACATTACACAGTCCTGTATACATGTTGAAAGCAGCAGTTGAAGAATAATTATTAAAAAAATATGGATCATATCTAAATTTGCAAATTTAAATGCAAAAAAAAAATCTATCAGACTGTGGTATAATACGAGACTTGCACAACAATTTACTTAACTGTATTATCAATCCTTACATTTGAACTGGAATAAAAGCAAGTTCATAAGCAGTGCTAACACTAGTGAAATAGAAGACTACTTTGCTTTCCCGTAATTGTTTGAGTTTCCAGAATGTGCTATTTTGGAACTTTATCTTTCTGTTTCAAAACTAATACAGTGAGATACTCCAGTTCACGTTTGCAGCAGAGTACTGGGAAGATATCTTACAAATTTGGTCAGATCAAGGTAGCTCCTGAAGCAGAAGTAGACAGCAGCACTGTGTCAGCACAAAGTTGTGTCAATTTAACTGGTATGTTAAGAGGTACAATATATCACCTTGGACAAAACAATATGTTAATTTAATGATATTATTTTCTGAGATCCCAGTGTCTTTGCACTTCAAATAATGACATAATCAGGCTGACTGACCCTCATTTTAGGGTCAAGAAAAATCTTGTGGGTTAATTATCATACTGTTTACTTCTAATGGATAGGTAGCTTTTGTGTAGTTATGATTATCTAGCATATCTAGCTGATTTCAGTGTTAATAATAGCTTGCTCTAAGATGTATTAAAATACAGTATTGATTTCAAAAAGACTATTATCACTGTGCTAATACACAACAATTCAATTAGTAAAGATGACTGGCAACTTTTATCTAAAAATGTTCCCTGCTTTCCTGTGAATATCTGAAGTAAAACCTAGCTAAATAAAAATCAAGATCAAAATATCCACAAGCAATCAGAAACATGAATTGTAAAACTCTAGAAACAAGAAAAAATTTCCAGAGAATAAATGTTCAGAAAGCTTGGTCACTTTAAGTATCAGCTGTTATTTTAAAAAAACTCTAAAATAAATCTATTTTAAAATAATTTGTCATATTTTTACTCCAAGTTCTCCTACCCCTTCTGTTCCCCCATCCTGGCAAATTTTTGTAGTCCATCTGCTTTACTGAGCAGTACAGAGGTGTTCCCTATTGGTAAATACCTAGGAAGTTGAATAAAAGTTAAGCAGGAACATTTATTATCTTTTCCAAGTCTCTCAGTAAGTTTCTTGCTGGCCTTTTTTTTGTGTGTGTTTCTTTATGCTCTATGCTTCCATTAAATTAAATTACACATAAATACTTAAATAGGCCAATAACTCCTCCAGCTAAAGTCAAAACCATTTCTATCATTTCAAACAACAATATTGTGTCTGGTGTTCATTATGCTCAAGCCAAAACAAGATCTCTTCCTTCTCTTAGTGTACGAAGAATTTACCCTCAAATACCTGATTATTCAAACCTCTGCTCCAGTGAGTATCCATTCAGCACACTAAGGTAATACCATACATTTTGTCACAAATTTAAAAGATTAGATCTTCGGGTTGGTTTGGTTTTTTTTCTGAGAAGCATATTTTTCACACATCAAAACAAGGGACAATGCAAGAGCATTTCCTGTCAAAGTGCAAGGGTGAGCCCAATACACTCAAGAGTTACAAGGGCGACTTACAGTTCATCCCTTGGTGAAACACATACAATTAATTCAGAACATCTTTGAAAATGCATTTTTTCCACAAGAAATAATGATGAGAGAGGACCATTGTATCAGTCCTTTCTCTAACATGGGCTGCCGCAGTCTCCTGGAACATTCAGCTTGTATTTTCACTCAGTGTTGAACTGGGAGAGGTTATTTTGCTAATTTAGTCAACAAAGGATAGCCATATGCTAAAAAACACATGAATCTGAGCAGGGGATAAATTAGAATATTGTTGCAGTGTTGTTCTAGTAAATAAGGTTGACTAAAAGTGGTTACCTCTAAGCATAATTATGGAACAATTTTACAGCTTTTATCAACCTACTTGAAATTGTTAGATCTAATCTGCTGTATCTTACCATTTCACAGTTTTAATTTTTCAAAAATAGCAGTTTCCACATTTTGGTGAGTACTGTTAATGTTATTAGAATAAACAAAATGCAATTAGACATGATTCATTACTTATACCCACTAATTTGATTTGATACACATGTTCCAATACAGTTTTCATAATAATCTATTTTCATTTCTGTAGTTTAAGCTTTATGTGAGACAGCTGTCAATTTATTTTTATTATTCTCTGCTTCCATTGTTCCAAGTTTAAACTTCACATGTCAAACAAGGAACAAGGACAACAAGGAAAGTTTAATGTACTTTTAAGTCATAGAAACACACCTGTCAAATTACAGTACAAAACTCTCATCAGGAAACTTAAGAAATCTCTAAAAATATTACAACTCCTTGAAGCATGTGTGTGTTTACTAAAAATAACAGACAGTATGAAAAATTACTTCAGTGGCAGACAGACAAACTTCCTTTCTTTTCTTGCCAGGAAGAAATTTGCCACTGGAGATTTCAGATCTAGTCACCAGACACCATCATCACTGTTCTATCTCATTAGACCTTTCTCTGCAGAAAGGAAAACTCCTTTTCAGATCATAGTATGGACACCTAAAGATAGGATCATCACAGCACCATTATTTTCAATTATCATGCAGACCTACTGCTTTGAAAGCTAGATAAAGATACTGGGAAAAAAAATCCTTTTTTTCTTCCAAGATGGACCCTTCAGGGTAGTTCCTTTGTACAGCCATGTTAAAGTTTGCCATTATGAACTCTTCAGCCAGAATTTCTGTTTCAGTGATATTTATTTAAGTGGTTGCAGTCAAAACAAATATTACATCATTTCACACCCAAGTCTTACAGATTAGGCCAGGGCATCTGCAAAATGAAGGTTAAGCTCATTTACTTCAGGAAAAGGCTTTGAGATCAACTGATGAAAAGTGGTATCCGTAGCCAGTACATTAACACAACTGTGCAATAGCCCGGGCTGATTTCCATATACATTTTTAAAAGCATTGGTTTTACTGGTTCAGACTAGATTTTGGAATGCCTTTAAAGAGAAAGGTCTTCCTTTCTTCACTATTCACTTTTTTCTTAAGGGGATGAGGGGGGAACAACAACAACAAGAAAAAAGAAACCAAAAAAAACCACCAACCCCAAACCAACAAAACTAATAGGAAATAGTTTTATGTTTCTACTTTTAATATGGTTAACTAAAAAGTAGCTCTATGAAACACAGTCATCTCACTGAAGTAAGTATCATGGATGAAGAAAAGCTTCAGGACCATATGATTGTGCTGTTGCCAACTTCTAAGAAACAGAGCACTGGGAAGTCATAATACAGGTGTGCAAGATAAACATGGTAGTGATAACATAAAATAAACAATAAATTAAAAGAAACCATAGAACTCAATCCAAAGACCCCAGTGCAGAGCACCTTTCAAGAATGAGTATTTTGACATATTCCTCTTGCAAATCTAGAAGTACACTACAGCTACAAAAAGATTTTTCTTGGAAAGCATACTAAATGACCACTTTCACAGCCTGTCCCTGTTTCCTTTTAAAAATCAGCTCTTTCCCCATTGCTTTTCAGCAATCTCATTAGACAGATGCTCAACACAGCTTCTTTACAATGACCATTGGAAACACTTGTTAATCTCCACATTTGTTCATACCAACTTGTTTTTATACATTTGCTCAAGTCCCAAGCATCTGGGAGCTTCCTGGAGACTTTAAATAACACGTCACTGGTGTGTTTTAATGACATTCTAAAAGAGAAAACCTGCATTAAAATTCAAGAGATTTGAACTTTAGATTCTAAAAAAAAGTAGGAAGATTTCCTTTTCTATTATGCAGTTGAGAAACAAGATACAAGGATGAACCGAGTTCCTGAGATCATACAGATAAGCTGCGTAGAATGAGAAACCGAATTTGAGCCATTGCCTTTGTATCTTTTTGGAAATGACATTTCTTCTTTTGAAGTTGCTAAATGAGGTTCTGATACATGCAGGACACTTTTTCCTTCTATTATACAAATACTACACAAATACAGAAAAAAAAAAAACAAAATCTGACAGATTTTTTAATTCAAAATACTTGAAGTCATGCTAAGTATCCAACAGTCATCCAAATTTTCTTTTTGGTGGTTACATTGAGGCAAAGAGCACAAAGCACTGAGAAAATTAAAAAGGAATAATAACGAGATGACACAAGAAGGGACAAAACAGTATACTTTTGGAAAACACAGATGAAGTTTATTAGAAATCCACTTTCCTGAATGATTATTGTAGTTCTCAAGTCACACTGGTTAAAGCTAGCTATTTTGCTTTTTAGACACCTGCTTGAAAATGCAGTTTTCACTCAGACTGCCTTTGCGTGATGCCCATATTCATATCCACAATATCACTGATATGCTTTCTAAATTTACAGCCTCTGGACAAGCCAGGAGAAAAAGAGCATTCCTGACTAGCAAGGCAAGAGCCCAGCCTTGCTTCCCAACATTAAACAGTGTGAGTTGGAGAGCGATAGCTGACCTCACAGAATTATACCCTAATTAATCACTGTCAGCTACAAATCCATACAGTGGTGGTAAAGCAGATACTCTGTTTTTTAAATTTCTGCACCAAAATGTTTGTGATATGGTTTAGCCAGAGTTTCCTGCTACACTTCATATTGGATAGTGGAGCTGTGCCTTCCACTTCCCCAAGCATCCCTTCCTATTTGTTACTACCAAAACACTGATAGCCAGACAACCAGCCTCCAACATGCAGAATACGTATGTACCACAACATTTTAAAAGCATTGGTTCTTTCCAAGACTATGCAATAGCTTTCTCCTGTCACCCTATGAACAAACTCCTCCTTCATGTTTCCTAGTCTTTATAGTCTTCCCCCAGCCTGACCTTGATTCTAAAGGCTGTACACATCTGTGTTCAAGAGCTCAGAGCTCTTAAGAGTCCTACTTATTTCAGTCCCATTTCTATGTCTCTCCTTGTCCAGCAAATCTTCATGGATCTCCTTACCAGTCCCTTTGCCAGCAAGTTGCATTGACTTTCAACATTCTGAGCCCTGTTTGCAGTGTGCTGCTCCACACAACTTCATGTCTCTTACAGAAATTTTTTGATCCACCACCACCACTCTCAGCTAAAGCTATTCCTTCTGGCAAAGAAACCCTCAAGTCTATAGTTCTATTCATACAATCCTTCAGCCATATCTACAGAGTCTGTACGACCACTGTGTACCATGTACCAGAAAAAAATGTATGTACCCAAGATCCAAAAAGCTTTCAGAACAACTGTTATTGGACCTAAGGTGTTTCTGATTAAGTATTCCACAAGAGAAGCAAAGATAATAAATAGAAAACACTGAACAGAAATATTTTGAGGTTAAGTTCTGCTTTGCTTGTATTTGGCCTCCTTCTTCATCCATTTCCTACTGCCCTAAACTGTCAACTTTCCGGGAACGCAATAGAATTCTATTGCAAAGAAGTTGTTAGGAGTTGAAAAGTCCATCTGTAATCTAGGAATTAAAAGGGTAGCAGTTAAAATTATTAACTGCACTTTTTATTTGTATTACTACTGTTATGATTATTCATTGTATTAGGACAGAACCTAATAAGGCCTTTATTTTACCCTCTTGACAAGTACAGAAAAAAAACCACACACAGCGATTTCACCAGACGTTGCAATCTAAACACTGCAAAAGACAAGAAATGAGGTACTGCAAGAAAATAATGAAAAATGATAGCATGACAGGAAGAGATTTCAAGAACATCAGCAGTCCAACTGTTGGCAACTCATGCAGCAACATAACAAAAGAGTTGTACACAGTGATCTTTGGGAACAGTAAATGCTTTTGGTATAGTAAAAGTCTTCTGAGCTTCAAACAAAGCATGGGGAAATGTTTAAAAAGAATGTCTGAAAAATTAGCAATTGAGCAATGAAAGCTGGAGTTTAATGACAATACAAAGTAGCCCTCAGAATGAGAGTCATACAGAAAGGATGCATAGATATGAGGCAGAAGAAAGGGCAGTTGGAAGCCCCAAGATGCTTTTGTGTGGCATTAAGTATTCTTACTATTTTGGTTGTTTTCATGTTCTACTATGGACGCAAATAAGAACTGCAAAGTTTTATGAATTTTTGTTTTATAGAAGATTGAGTATGTGAAGTTATACAGTACATTATCCAATTTCTAGTCTGACTTTGCCAAAAAAGCCCAAGCTGAGCTTACAGTATGAATATTTATCATTATTTTCTGTAATATATGCATAGGTTTATATACAGTTTGGAATTCTTAATATTGAGTCAGTTGTATGGAATTTTTCTGGCTAGAATGTATATGATCTACTTTTAAAATATTTCCTGGAAAGCATTAGTGAATGGAAATTCATTTGAGATTTCTATCAGATATTCTGATTACTGTCATTTCATTGAGATACATCTTTCAGTGGAGAAACAGGTAAATCTGGAATTCAAAGTATTATCAATAACTGTCTTTGCACTCACAATACTTGTTACTTTTGGCTAACACTATCCTTTGTCAATCAAGTTAAAACAAGGACTCAAAAGGGAGATACCTTGCCATATGTATCCATTACCCCTTCTACAGCGTAGTACTCCCACTGGTTTCCATGGGAATTGTACTTATGAAAGGACTGTATTATTAGGTTAGATTAAAAGAAGCCATTTGGAAATACTTAAGTCATCATGCTACTTCAGAACCTAATATTTACAACAGTACTTCAACCTGGAACAATATAAATACAAGTACAAAATGCAGCTCCTGAAAATACATTATGGATGTTTCTTAACTTTTTATTAGAGATATCACTAAAAATCACACCAAGTTATAACTACTTTTTTGCTTTTTGACAGAAGAACAAATACAGAAATATGAATAAGCTCACTCAAAAAAACTTGGTGCGATTTCCTAAACATGAAGTTACAAGCCAGTAAGAGGACAATAAAACGGTTAAGAAACAAATACATACCTGCATAATCACATAAAGATCCTTAAAGTTTTCTTTGGTAACCACTACCAAAATGACCACTGACCAGATTATATTAACTCAGACCCCCTACAAACATCAGAAGTCATTTTTAATTCTTCAGAAACATGACTTCGATTTTGGCTTTAGAATTGTCATTCTCTTCCCATGCTATGACAACTCAAGATTAGTATGAACTGTCTGTTTTCCTCTGCCTTAGGAATGATATTGGGCCCTTCCCTCCTTAGGACTGAAAATGAACCGGCCTCCACTTTAACAGATTATGTAGACAGCTTGCTCTTTCCCAGATACATGATCCAGATGTAGAATCAGTCTGCTAGGCTAGCTAGAATGGGCTAACTTTCTAATGTTTGGGCTTGCTTTTTTTAATCTAAAACATACTGTTCACCTTTGTTGCACAGTTAACCCTGGACTTTAATTTCTGGTTGCCACTAATACTGCTGCCACTTTCATTAAAAAGTTTTCTCACCCGACTAGTGTAGTGCCTCAAACTCAGATTGTACAATCTGGCTGGGGTTATGTGGAAAATTTCAGATTTTAACTTCTTCTGGCCACCCAACCCGCTTTACAACAGGGGCACAACCTAAAATTTTGATTCCCCAGTAGCGCTTCTACACCTTGAAACAGCCCTCTGAGGGCTGAACACTTCACATACTCTTTCCAGGGTGATGACCTCATACCCAGCCATCAGGTCAATCACTTACTAGGTCAGTCAAGGCACTTACCATGACAGTTAAGTCTACTGAATACTATAGTCACAGAATAATCTTACTAGAAGCATTATTCTTTGAATTAAAAACCTAATCAAACACATGTTCTGTCTTTTCATATTACACTACATTGTATCCTGGACATTTTACCCACAAAAAAGTTTGGAGCAGTGAATTCTAAGAAAGAAGAAATAATAGAAGGCCAGCCAGCCTTTTTTTTTTTTTCTTTTTTCCCCTCTAAAGAGGAAAGAAACAAATGGGGATTAAGAGAAGAACACAGTGAAAACATGACTAAAAATCTCAAATATGAAAAGTCTGCTGCAAAGAGGAAAATTAATTGACTGTAAGCACTGTGCAAGAATAGGTTCAAGAAATTTACTTTGAAAAAGTTAAGATCAGAAAGCAGAAAAAACTTCCTAAAGGGAAGACCAGTGAAATACTGGAATAACTAACTTGGGTAACCTGTAAATCTTTACAAGGACAGGCAACTGTTCATTAAAAAGTACAGATTTTATTGATCCTGGCTTTGAAGGAAGAGCAAGAGAGTGGGCATGATGCCTTCTTGGGAGTCCTTTTCAACTGCATGATTCTATATGCTGAAGTGACCTAAGAAATGTAGCTATGTAGTGACAGTGATACCATATTACAGTATCACTTGCTGTGGGACCTTGACTTGGAGTAAAAGTCATACTCTGCAAAAGACTCAAAAGTTTCGTCATGTAGACAATCACCCAGATTCTGGATATAGCTATGGATTGTCTAGCCACGTTGATCTAATCTGCAGCTTTTTTATTCAACAATTTCATGACAATTACTTTCAGGACTGGATTATACATAAACATAATGTGTAATCTGGTCACAATAAATAGCATTCTGTTTACTAAGAGGAATTACATAGTAACTTGTCACATGGCCTTAAGGTGAGACAACACGAGCAAAAGCTGCTAGTAACACCATAATTCCAGATGTAGTCTTTGGTGGTGCTTTTTTAAAGGAAATAGTTTTAAAATATTTTGCTTCAGAAGTCCAGTGTACTAAAAATTCTTAATCCGGTATCTGTATTTGACTATTAAATTCGAATCTTTAGGTTTTTTTTAACCTTAATCCTAAAACTTACATTGGTAGATCATTACTCCTGTAAACATGCTTATTTCAGTCTAGTCTTCAGAGAGTTAACACAAAACAAGTATACAACTTTCTCTGGTCAAGACATTTTTTTTCCAGTAAACATTTATTATCGTTCTAATTGTGAGAACACAGGACAAATGTATAGCTGTCAATCTGACCAGTGACTACGGACAAAGTACATTTTTCCAACTTCATTTCAATATTCTTGGCCTTTATTCTGTAGCAAGCAGCATACAGAAGAAGAAAAGTTACATAACCATGCATATTCCCTGCATTTAAATCACTTGATGTAACATCAGGTAAACTATCCAAGGAAAAAAGAACAAACCTACATTATGATTGACCTTTTGGAGGGTGAGAACTAAACCGTTAAAAACCCAGCTTGTTTTCTAAAATGCATATGTAGTAAAAACCATGGCAGCTGAAATAGGTGTAAGAGCAACACAGCGGTATGAGGTGTTCATAAAGTTTCAACGCATAACGAAGTAGTTCCCATTCAAAACATCGTAATTTGACGAAGTTACAAACGCCTGTGCCTCCGGTAAAATCCTTTAAAATACATTTAATCTCTCCTACGGATGATTACTCTCTGATAGTGTGTACATTATTGCCCTTTTCACAACCTCTAAATACAGACACAAAACGCAACTCCACCTCCACCCTCCCAAGCAGTCAAGTTGCCAAAAACACGGTTCTAAAGTGAAGAGCCCCCGGGTTGCCCCCTAGGGCTGTTCGCAGTGTACTCACCATGGCGGGCTAGTTTTGAAGACTTCCTTCCCCTCCCCCTGCACCTACGCACAATGAGGGAAAATGGTGAGCAGTTTCAGCATTAAATTTGAACTTCCCTGCTTTTGTTAGCATGAGTCACCACCTTAACATTATCTCAGCTGTAGACTTTTATCTGTGAATATCTAAGCCCTGTCTTGTGGAAAACTAATTACTGAGCCACTGAGAGGCTTCATAATGTCCTGCATTTAAGTCCTGAACATCATACATAATGCATAGGAAGCAGTCTCTGCACTCTGATTACAGAACACTGTCATTAAGAGAGCAAATTAAAGATGTGAATAATTCACTGCCTGAGCTTATTGTCAGTGCTGCATCGTGAAATTAGAATTTCTAATAAGTACTGCAATTTTTTTAACCCAATTAACACAGAGAACATCTTGAGTCTGATTAGTACAATAAAAATTATTACCTTATTCTTTTGCTTCACAACAGCCAAATTAAATACTGTACTTAATTATGCAGCATTCATCGCTTCTGTTCTAGAAATAATAATAATAATAAAAAAATCTCACTCTTTAATAAGACTTGCAGTATTTAAAGTGCAACCGAAAATTACAGCATATGATTCTCCAGCACAATTTCTTATGGCAAAGTTACTCGGGTTTTGGTTTTGGGCGCTTTTTTTTTTTAAAAAAAAAAGACTTTGAAAATCGGTTTTAATATCAGCACCCGACCATGATGTCACTGCTGAAGACTTTTCTGGAAACAAAAACGTATTCGGAAAAATCCCCACAAAACGATCCTTCTGAGCAAGCTCTGCATATATATTGTGAATTAACTTTCTCTGTGTTGATGTGAAGACAGAAAAAAAAACAAACCAGCATTACTGACTTGAAACCGAATGCACAAACATACAAACATAGAAACGTATAAATACATACATATGTATAGGTTGTTTCAGAAAAGATGCTTAGGAAATATACTACGAAAAAGCAGGAGCTATATCAGCTCTCTTACCTCAGCTGCCTCTTGGCACGGGATAGGTAACATCCTCTCATCCCAGAAAGGAGAAAAGTCCAATTCAACATCCAGTGCGTTGTTTTTCCCCCACACGGCTCCTGTTGCCATGTTAAATAAAGAAAATGATCACGGAGGATGCAGCTTTTGTCTCCAAATACTTTAATACTGCCTTTCAGTGTCAAGGACCCCAGGAAGCTTAGCACATCTGGCAGCACACACCACTGGCTGCAGCTGCTGCAATGGGATTCTTCCTCAACCCTATTTCATTTCCAGCTCCTCTTTCTTCCCCATCCTGGGAAAGTTTAATCACCGAGCACGGCTGGGGAAAAAAAAAAAAAAAGAAAAAGAAAAAAAAAAAGGGAAAGGTGGCATTGCAATCACGAGCTGTCTTGGTTTTGTCCTAGAGACAGTGACTGCAGCAACCACCTTGCATCTTTGTCTACTTGTTTTAGCATGTGCATGCAAGAAGGAAGAAAAAAAAAACAGGGCTGAAAATTATTCAGGCATAATGCAATAGACATGAAGAGACAAAAAGACAGAGGGGATGAGGAAGAGAAAGAAAAGGGAAGAGAAAGAAGGGAGGGTGAGAGGAAACAGATTAAGAGACGAAGAGGGGGCTGTCAGTGCAGATAAATCTGCATATGGAAATCAGGGTTATCCTGGGTACAGTTTTATTTAACCATGATGTACTGGTTTTTTTAATTAGACTGGAATTTAAAGAAGGAAATGAAGGATTCGTACAGACACAGGAGCAAAGGAAGCATTTTTAATCACAGGAGAGTTTTCACAGGAAGCTGTAGCAGCAACAGCAAAACTTTTCAGAGCAACTTTCTTGCTGGAAACTAGTTCCATGCACTTGCTGCTAATTTACACCCCAAACCCACGCGAAACTGGAAGAGCATTAATTCTGAAATTATATCAAACCAAGGCAATCCAAAATAATGCACCACTTTTTAAAAATATCCACAAAATATCCGCTGTGCTAGGTGTGCAGTATGCATTTTAAACTAAGTTATGCCAGGTGCAAGTTTTGGGACTTTCTCCCTGGCCCCTACTCTGTGGTGACTGTCATACCCAGTGAAGGCGCTTCAGTAAATGCAAAGAACAATACCCAGATTGAATTTTAAGTCTACTGAACACCACTGCCCATGTCTGATGAGAATTACATCTGTTTACCACAGGAGCAGTACCTGACAAACCTAAGAAGGCTGGATCAGGCTCTGTAAGGCATCAGAGAAGACCAGGACCTCTTGCCCATCACTGAACGAGCACAGGGATGAGCAAATGACGAGGCCGAGAAGGAAAACGATGTTCATGTACAGGCTAGATGACAAGGAAACCGAAGGAAGGTAGCGGACAGCTGAAGCACAAGAAGACGAGGAGGTAGCAGCCTGACCTGGGGCACTTACTAGCAGTGGCAAGATGGTGGCGTTCAGGTGAGAGGCAGCCAGGAGTCACCTGTGGTGGCTGGCCAGGCAGGGGACGCCTGGAGTCACCGAGAGAAGCTGCGTGAGCGCTACGGGCTGGCTGGGAGAGGCGGCTGCTACTAAACCCCACCTACATTTGAAGTATGAAGCACTGGGAACTAACAGGGTCCGGGGAATGCAGCCGCAGCATGGAAAG
Organism: Pezoporus occidentalis; assembly: GCF_034315485.1. Classification (NCBI taxonomy): domain Eukaryota; kingdom Metazoa; phylum Chordata; class Aves; order Psittaciformes; family Psittacidae; genus Pezoporus; species Pezoporus occidentalis. The sequence continues at coordinate 13,743,002 of NW_026913103.1, read as the reverse complement.
GATCGGTGAGCAAGGGGCAAAGCCGGGGGCAGGCGGAGTTCACGCTGATGAAAGAACGGCGGGCCTGTCGTCTTGGGGAGGCCCTAGAGGCGGCAGCCAGAGCCCAGCTGGAGCCGGAGACACGCACTGATGGGACGCACTGGTGGGCGGTCGGCCTGCCTGCTTCGCCGCTGCGGGGCGCACGCGTCGCTACACCCTGAGGTGGGAGGGCGGGCTAGGGCGCGGGGCGGCTCCGGAGCGGGAGGGAGGGAGGGAGGGAGCGGACTGGCGGGCGGGCGGGCGAGCTAGCGGCCAGGCAACTCCCGTCCTTCCTCTCCGGGGCGGAGGAAAGCCGAGTGGCGGGGGAAGGAAGAGCGGCAGGCGGCCAATCGGCACGGCGGCGCTTGCGCAGTGCTGGGGTGACGGTGGCGCGCGGGACGTACGGAAAAGGATCCGGGCGCGGAAGTGGAGGGCCGCCTGGCCAGCGCGCAGGTATCTGTCGTTCTTCTTACTCGCACCCCGCTTCCCCATCCCGATCTCGGCCCCGGCCTGCCGTTGTCTAGTGTATCCCCCGGCTCAGGCCCGGGCCGGGCCGACGCGAGCTGGTGCGGTGCGGTGCGGTGCGGGGGGGAAGCACTTCCGGGGAGAGGAGAGCCGTGCTGGGCTGCAGGCTTGACGGGAGTGGGTCGTATTCGTGGCCGCTGCCCGGAGCTGGGGTTGCTGCTGCCGGGGTGCTGCTCCAGGAAGCTCTGTCACCGGTTTGTAGTTCCCGCCCACGGATTGCAGCCGGGGAAGTTCTCTACCATGGCCGGCAATGAAAGTTGTGGTACTTCGAGTCAGTGATGGGTTCCGCTAGATCAGGATGTGGTGGATACAAGTGACAGGAACTGCCACAGTGATGAGCTGCCCTTACTGCACTTCTATTCCCCGTGCTTCTGTCGTGTGTGGGGATTTTTGTACCCTAAACTGATCAGTTTTCTTAGAAACTTCTGAGTTAGGGGGTTCCCTTTGCCTGCTTATTTCTTACTTGCCAGTTGTGCTAACACACCTATACATAGGGTCCTGCTGTAAACTGAAGCACTGAAGTCATTCTTTCACTTAAGATTTGTACTGCTTCTGCTGCACAGCACCACAGGAATGTGAATGAATGGGGAAAAGTAGGACAGAAGCTTTTTTTGCTTTTCTTTTCCCACTGAGCTTATTTTTCAGTCAAGCCTCTCTGTTACAAACGCCATGGTGTAAACTGGTTTCTGCAAGAGCAGTATCAAAACCTGCCAAGGTAATTTAGCGTTTTAATTATATTGTGAAACGTGTTGCCTAATTCTACTCTTTCGTTATGTTGTTTAAAATATTAATTCACTAATGTCAAGTATATAGTTAGTTTCTTTTGGACATGATTTTCCTTCTCCTTTACTTTTGTTTCTCTTTTTCTTAGATTCCTGGGGAGTCAGATTTTTTAAATAGAAACTTCCAATTTTAGCTATATCAAAATCAGCCCTACAGTCGTTTTCTGAGCTTTAAAACTTCAGCATTTCAGGGTTCTGTAATGATCCCATGGGATATATTTACTGCTTCTTTCCTTAGAAGAAACTTGAGCTGTAACGTTGCCTTAAAGGCCTGGAGAGCTTCCGTCCTGTAATATATGATGTATTTTTGTGGCATAGGTACTCTGATTGCAAAATGAACTGTTGCTGAAAGTAGTTCACTTAGGCCTTGAGGTGCATTTTTGCCTCTTATTTTACCCTAGCGCCGGTCTAACCTCATTGCTACTTAATTTAGAGAGTTAAACCAGAAGAAAATTAACATATTGTGATTTTTTTGTAGTCACTGGTATGTCTGCTTGATGGAGGAAGCTAAAATGGCACAAAGTGGCAGGATTGTGTGGCAGGGCATGAGCCTGTGATTGCCTTTCTTGTTGATATATGTCTGTTAGTTTGATGGTACAGTTAGTCAGCTCTGTGTCCTCACTTGAGCTGAAGGATTATTTGAAGAAGCATTATGAATTTTTTTAAATTTACCTGTTTGTTTTCCTGATCAGGTGGATGCAATGGACGATGACTTCACGGCTTCTTCTACACCCCCATTTCTCACTGAAAGCTTGGAGATGGCAATGGAAATGGAGAATGAGAACTCAAAGCCGCCTTGTTTTTCCTGTGCTTTTGACAACCAGAATGGAGGGAGAAGCTTTTCTGCAGAGTCTTATTTAGCAAGTGGGTCTCTTAAGAGGTATGGGGTTTTTTTAATTACAAATATAATAGCCTTTAAGATGTTCTTTCCACTGGTGTTTAGTGCCTCTAAATGCTGTCAGGGTTTCCAAATCAGTTTGTTCTTCAGCCCTTATTATGATCCTGAGATCAACTTATTTGGTATACTGAAGTAGGAAGGGCAATTGTGTTGATACACTGCTTTGAGCAGTGTTCTAGATTCGCTTCTATTCACTTCTCTCTTTTTTCCACATGATAGAAACAAACCTCCTCTGCCCAGCTTCCCCAGATGCTGGTACTGTCTTCTGTAGCTTTAAGAACCATCTTTCTCAAAGCCTTCTACTTCTGCATTTATTCTGGATTTAAGGTTCAGAACCCAGATTAAAAGAAAGTATTTTCCATGAGATTCTAAAAAGTTACTTTGGTTTAGTTAATACCTTCTTTACTATCTGTGATCCAATTTGGTTTTCTATGCCATTTGCTGATCCTGCAGGTATTTTGTTCTTTCTCCTACAAAAGCATATTCATTCTGTCTGTCCTCCTGTCAAGCCTCATATGTTGTGTTGTTACTTTGGGTTTCTTTAACCTTAATTTCAGTCTTTTCTGTAAAGCCTTAAAAGGGATTCCCTTTTTTGTTGTTGTTGTGGTCGGTTTTTATTATTGTATTGGGGGGGTGATGTTTTTTATTGTAATTGTATCAGAACACATTCATTCAAATTTATGCCAGGTAGAGGAGTGAGAGAGCCTATGTCTGAATGAACATCAGGCATTTTATAGCAGAAATAGTTTGAGTAGTGAGTGAGTAGTTAGGAGCTTGTATGTAAACAAGTTTCCCAGGTCACTGCAGTCATGATAATACTGTTCTCCTGTTGCTTATTCACCTTGTCTGCTTGAATTGTAATTTGGATAAGCCTGCACATGAGGGACTCCTCTGTCTTCATTATCTAGAACAAGAGTAATTGGATGTAATTGCTAAAAGCTTCAAAACAGACCAGTGTTTAGGCAGTTACCAAGTGAGCTACAGGTGTTATGGGAGATTGAGCTGATTATTCAGCAGATGCTGGTTTTGCCTTGGAGGACTGAATTGGTAATAGTGTATAGTTCAAGAAGAATATGAATTTGGTTTGTAATACAATGAAATCCAAGTGCTTGCCCAGTACATTTTTTGTTGTCATTTTAAAAAATAGAAATATTTCTTGCATATTAGTGATTTCCTCTTCAGACATGCTCAAGTACTTAATGAAGGATAGTGGGAAAATTTTGAAATAATTTGCTTTAATGCCTTTGTTGATCTTACTATGCAGCTGGCTGTGATTTTTTTTTTTTGTTTTGTTTTTTTTTTTTAAACACATTAATGAAATATTTTTATATTTACACAGTTCTGGTTTAACAGTCTATACAGATGTTTGATTTTCTCCATTTTGAGTAAAGTGGTAATTCTTGTTTTCTTTATCTTTTCCTTAGCCAGGGTGAAAGGCAGTCATGGTCTAGAATTAATTTGTTATAATAATGAAGTCGCATTTTGTGACTCTCCTCAGTTCACCTGCTTTGAAGTGTGCTTTTATTAATATGCTTTTATCAATGTGTTCTGTATAAGTATTTTTAAATGTATGTAAAGGAGTAATTGTATATTCTAGCATTAATTATCAGGCGTGTCTGTAAATTGTTTCTAAATTGGAGAGACAACAATTTGATAGGTGGACCACTCGGTGGATAAAGAACTGGCTGGATGGCTGCATGCAAAGAGTTGTGGTCAATGGCTCAATGTCTGGCTGGAGACCAGTAACGAGTGGTCTCCCTCAGGGATCGGTGTTGGGACCGGTCTTGTTTAACATCTTTGTCCCTTACATGGACAGTGGGATTGAGTGCGCCCTCAGCAAGTTTGCTGATGACACCAAGCTGTGTGGTTCGGTTGATACACTGGAGGGAAGGAATGCCATCCAGAGGGACCTTGACATGCTTGTGAGGTGGACTGATGCCAACCTTATGAAGTTTTAACGATACCAAGTGCAAGGTCCTACATTGGGGTCTGAGCAATCCCACGCACAGCTACAGGTTGGGGAGAGAAGAGATTCAGAGCAGCCCTGTGGAAAAGGACTCGGGGTGTTGGTCTATGAGAAACTTAACATGATCCGGCTTCAGCGTGCGCTCGCAGCTCAGAAAGCCAACTGTATCCTGGGCTGCATCAAAAAGAGCATGACCAGCAGGTCGAACGAGGTGATCCTGCCCCTCTACTCTGCTCTCATGAGATCCCACTTGGAGTATTGTGTGCAGTTCTGGTGTCCTCAACAGAAAAAGGACATGGAACTGTTGGAGCAAGTCCAGAGGAGGGCCACAAGGATGATCAGGGGACTGGAACACCTCCCGTATGAAGACAGGCTGAGGAAGTTGGGGCTGTTCAGCCTGGAGAAGAGAAGGCTGCGTGGAGACCTCATAGCAGCCTTCCAGTATCTGAAGGGGTCCTGTAGGGATGCTGGGGAGGGACTCTTCATTAGGGACTGTAGTGATAGGACAAGGGGCAACAGATTAAAACTTAAACAGGGGAAGTTTAGATTGGATATAGGAGGAAGTTCTTTACTGTAAGGGTGGTGAGACACTAGAATGGGTTGCCCAGGGAAGTCATGAATGCTTCATCCCTGGTAGTGTTCAGAGTCAGGATGACAAAGCCTTGGGTCATATAGTTTAGTGTGAGGTGTCCCTGCCCATGGCAGGGGGGTTGGAACTAGATTTTAAGGTCCTTTCCAACCCTAACTATTCTGTGATTTTATGTAGTGTACATGAAGACAGATTCCAGCCATAAATGTAGAGTGGAGCATGCTGTCTAATGTAGCAGCCTCTTCTGTTAAGGACAGCCTGTATGTTATGTCTCAGCCCCCTTGTAACGATGAAGATGCTTCAAGATGGTAGCTTGTTAATTTTTATTTGTTTCTAAAATATATTGTGCCCTGTGACTATATCATGATTTTATGCTGTTGAAGCTAGGTGTTGTCATATTTTATGTGCTGTGTAACATATTGCTGTAAAAGGTATAATAGCCTTTTGAGAGCACTGCTGTTCCTTCCTATCTAAAGTATAGGTGCTGCTGATAAATTGTTAAAACATCAGCGTTGCATAAGACAGATGTAGATGTTGTATTCTATGGGCTTATTACTGGGCAATATGAATATTATTTGCTCTATTTTACAGGGTTTTGCTGAGACTAGATCCTTCTCCAAATGATTATGAAGATGATGTAGTAGAGTTGTTTGGCTTTCAGTGGGTTACTGAAATGGCATTAGTTGAATCCTGTGGATTTCTCTTTGGATTACTTAGGTATGATAATGTATTTTATAATTAATTCACTTCTGTAACTATGTTCACTGCAAGGATGTAACATACTTTTCAAGTTTCCTATAGTAAAATTGTAAAAGACCGTGGGCTACGTAAAGCATCCAGAAAGATTATGCTGTTTGCTGCTCCAGTAAGTGATGGATAAGACACAGACGGAATTACAGAATTAAGTACATTTTTCCACAGATTTTTAATCGGTGTGGTGCATCTCTTAGCCATCAGTAGATAAAAATTGGTAAGTATAGTTATTACAACAGTGTTGTGATTTAGAAGGTCCTAGCTTCAGAATATGTGAATACACTATATAAGGTTTCCTTGAATGAGATTGTGCTACCCATATAATTGAAGTTGTCTTTTGAATATTTTAAGTCCTTTTTTTTGTGTGTAAAGAAAAGTGGAGGTTAAAAATCAAACAGTGAAAATGCTGGATTCAGCATTTCCTTCAATTGTTTGGATTAGGATAGCTTCAGCAATCTCTTCAGGTACAGTTACTCAGTGTTTGACTAATTCAATGTAGATGTTTAATCTGGTCAGTGCAAATACACAGATCACTGATAATCCTCTTTGCTACTGATAATCCTCAGGATGTACAGCACATACAGAGAGTGGATAGGAGCAGAGCTTTTGTGTGATTCCACAAATGTGTGGTATATTCCATCATTCATTTGATTGTAGTGGATACTTCTGTCTCTTTAGGGTATGACCAAGGGCATGATGTGAAACATCACTGATAGGGTCTGACTTACTGAAACACCATGGCATAGATGGCAGGAAGTATATCAAACCCAATTTTATTTAGCTTTGCTTGTTTGATGCATGCTTTGACTTTACTCTGATTTAAAAAAAAGAAAATAATCTGATAATGAAGGATACAGGAGGATAAATTAGTTAAAAGAAGCACTGTATCTCAGCATTTAGTCTGATCTGTTTATTAAGATGAAATCACTAGGCAGTTACACAGCAATGCGGTTGATCTGTTGAATTAAATTGATATTTTTTCCTTTGTGACATCAACTACTCTGTAATTGTAATAGAGATGAACATAAAGCATAATATTTTTATTGTGATATTTAAGTTATTCAAGCTATACATGTTTTAAAACCCGCTGAACTGGTAGCAGTAATGGATTTCAGCTAACTGTAGTATGAGAGTTTGCTTGCTAAACTGTCCTTTGGCGTGACAAGTCCCTCTGCAAAGATATTCTCTCTTTCAGTTCATTTGTTCAGTCATGAAATGGAACACTTTTGTTTAAAGACCAGTTGACAACTGAAAGTAGTAAAACTCCTTTTTCCATTGTAGAAATTCATATGGGAGAAGTACAGTTTGTAATTATTCTTGAGGACAAGGTGGTTGAAAATAGATATCATCTGTACTTCATAAACTGAACTATGTTTAAATACATGCTTACAGAAACCTAGTTTTTTTGTGTCTGTAAATATTTAATGTGGCTATTTAGTATTTTAAAATATTTTAATTAATAACAATATTATACGATGGAACAGCAAGTTAAAAACATGACTTGTGCAATAAAAAAATCTTACCTGTGAGTTTTTTATGTAATTGATGATGTGTGAGTCAAAATGGGTAAGACCTGTATAGCCATTTGAGTGGGTATATTAAGACAATATATCTTTGATTAATAAAGATCTTTGATTAATAAACTGTCAGAATATTTATTTGCAAACCAAATTATTTAATGATTAACAGCAGTAAGGATCAATCTTTGAGGTACAAATGCAGATTGAAATTAAAATGACTTACTTAACTGATGATATCTTTGTTATGCTCGGCATGCCCAGTTTGTGGTTGTATTTTATCAGCCCACTCTATTCTGCCTTTATTAATTTAGTGGAGAGATATTTGTTTTTATTTTTTTTTTTTGTCTCCTTCTGGCTCCTTTCTGACACTGTCTCTCTAACCTTCAGCCTCAAGAGCTCTCCTGCTTTAGTTGTCCTTCCTTTCTACATGGTTGAAATACTTGAAATTCAACTTTGATTTCAAAACAAGACAAGCAACTAAAACCCCACAAAATGACTAAATGGCTGAAAATAATCTTGGGTAGTTGACGTGATTTTATCCCAGGAAAGAAAAGCTAAGGGAGATAATTCTAATGTGTACCTGCCAGGTTACAACCTGGGGTTTTGGATCCTTGGGGGAATTTTCTGGTTTTTTTGTTTGTTTGTTTTGGGGTGTTGTTTTGGGGGGTTTTGGTTTGGGTTTTTTCTTTGTGTTTGGATTTATTTTTTTTTTATTTTCTTTTTTTTCAGTAAGAGCATTTGATGTGGGTTGGATCCAAGTATCCTTCAGTAGTTGCTGCTTTGACTGCATAAGAAACGAGGCAGAGAGCTTCTTCCTCAATTTATGCAGCAAGTCTGTCTTGCACAGTTGCGCTTTTCATTCAGTTTAGTACCATGTTATCTCTGTGGAGACTGTACTTGAAGACCACTTGAAAATAACTGTTGCAGAACATGGCTGAGTACTTACCTATGTTACAGCTATTTTTAATTTTCATTTGCAGTGTCGGCTGCTCCTTTAAAAATGCTTTCTTTCTCCTTCAAAACTCAACTGAGTTTTAATTTTTCTAGAGACACTTTCCTTTACTATAATTTGCTGTTTTATCTTTTATGCTGAAGTTAAGCAGCAGAGCACCCTAAGCAGGAAAAACTGCTGACAGAATTTACTAGTGCTCATTCACAGGGAACTAATTTAGTGTATTCTGAGTGTATGCCATGAGGACTAACTTTAGGGTTTATTGTGTGGTCAAAAAGTTGAGTTATGCTTGTGGAAAGGTCACCTACGGGCAATGGCTTTCAGGGATTTTGTGTGTGTGGCTGTTTTTTTCTTCCCCAGATATTTAACTAGGTTTATATCTGTTGTAACTGTAATTAATGTTTTACAAACAAGCAAAAATTCTATTGTCATCACTTCACACTTGTATGTGTCTGTTGCCTTCTACTAATACTCTTTCCTAAGGTACATTTGTGTAACATTATTCAGAAATACAAAGCAAGTAACACCTCTCTCTGTTCTATTTAGACCTTACTAGAATGTAGTTAAGTAACTTTTCTTTATATAAATATGATAAACTTCTGTATTCCTTTAATTAGGCAACAGATATACACACTGGAAGACTTAGTACAAACGAGTTCTTCTGATTTTGGTAAGTTTAACGCGTTTAATTTGACATTGGAATAGGTATCACTGTCTTTTCATTACTGAAATACATTATTGCAGATCATGCTTGTGCTTTCTCTCTTGACCAAGGGCTCATGGACTGTGCCACAGAACAGCATATAACCAGCACAAACTTGCAGTAAAGGTACAAATACAGGCAGCCAAGTGATGTAAGGTAGTGTGAAAACAGACAGGGAAAATGTTGAGAGTCAGTTTGGAACCAGATCTTTCTGTATAGTAGGTGCACAGGGCAATACTGACCCTTCTGACCTCAGTTGTGGATTCTGCATTAATTTGACTTGAGATGTCATCCCTGAGGTAGAATTTGGCAAAACTGTTAACTCATTTATAAAAATGGAAAGTTGCGTCAAAGATCCCAATAACTATTTTATTTACAAAGGTAGTGGGTTGGAACTTCTTCCAGTTTTCTCTTGGCTTACATTTAAATGAGTTAGTAATACCTGTTTAGTTTAAAGTTACTTACAAACTTAATTTATCTTTGCAGCAGGATTGATAAAACGGGATTGCTACAAAACGTTTTATTTCAATTAAATACTAAGGCACGAGAAGAAGTATGTTTCTGAAGCATTATTGCAGCCTTGGGCTTATTGCGAGTTTGAAGGCTGAATTACTTAGCAAGTTGAAAAGTTCAGTAATTACTCAGAAATAAACTGACTATGGTATCTTCTTATTGCTTGAGATACACTGCTAGTATCCTAAGAGTAGGAGTAAATAGTTTTATGCATTGTTATTATTTTTGGTTTGATACTGGCATGCTCTGCCATGTAAATCATCAGTATGAATCTGTCATCCAGCTTCTGTCCTTCTGTCATATGCTCTTGTTGACTGTATCTTGAAAGTCTAATTTTGCTGATGTTTAATACATAAGTGGAAATAACCTTATTTTAAATTACAGTTGAACTTTTTTTTTTTTTTTTTGGTAACTGGACACCAAGAAACTGTTCTGTAGTCCTTTTCCCCTTCAGTTTAAGCATCTGTTTGGTTCTCTTGTCTCTATCCTGTTCTTCCTCTTGTCACATAAGCTGGTAAAATAAATAATTGTTGGATTTTATGTTTTGCACCAAGCTTTTTTGTAACTTAGAGCTAGTCACTGATACATCTGTGACTCAGTTCCCCCTTTATACAGCAGGCAGTGTGATGTTAGGTATTATTGATGTTGTAGATAAATGCACTATTGCCACTGTTAAAGCCCCCAGGTTACCCCTCAGTGTATCTTTGTTGTGCATATATGTTTATACAGATATCAATATTGTACATTTAATTTCATTCCCTATCAGTCTTAATGGGTTTTGGAGTCTTGGTACTAAGAACTGTGTAATGTGGAAACCATATGAAATCTTTTCTTATCCTCTGCATTGTTTTTGTCTGGTTTTGAAAATGCCCGATCTTTTCTTAACACTCTAATGTTGCTGGTTTGTTCTGCTTATTTCATTGTTCAATGATTTATGACACTTTATAAAAGACTTTGTAGTAGAATACTGTAAGATAAAATTTTGCTTAAACAGATCTTCTGAGAACTTAAGATTTTTATTTTTTTTTTTTTACTGTTACAAAGCAGCAGTAATACCTCTAAATAATTCATTTAGAACAGTGATTTGAGCCTTTAAACCTATGGTTCATTACCACGGCAGATCCTGTGGCTTCTGATGTAGTTGAGGGTAGGCTTTACACTGGAATATTATGGTACTTGTACCAGTTGATTTGCTTTTCAGTGAGTGTTGTTGCTCAAAAGATGTTGAGATAGGCTTATATGGACAAAACTTTGTGGGGTCTGTAACAAGTGGCATAGGTTAGCTTCAAGGTTACCTGGAGGGCATGGTGGGGGGAAATAAAGGGAACAGGGAGACCAATAAATGAAAGACTCCCCAGTGGTGAGCTGGGGAGAGGAGCAAAAGCAACTGCCTTTTCATGGACATGCAGTCAGTGCAGCAGGTGGCAAAGAGTTTTTGCCACCCATCTCTTCTAGTGTGATACACTTTCACTGGGGGCCTGCTCAAACTCCTTATTTGCTGTTACTAGTTATGATGCTCCAGTGACTGGCATCAGAAGTGTTACAGGCTGAGTGGTTGCTAAGCATTTGCCTATATACATTATTGGGAAGTAGTTAGTGGATATTTAAATGACTTTCTCTTTTTTGTTGTGCACCAAGCTTCATTTTTCTCTAATGTAAGCTGAAAGCTCCATGGCAAGGTGTGAGAGTTATGAGTGATTCTCACACCAGTGGCAGTAGCTTCCAATGAATCTCTGCTGTAATAATGGTGTTTGAGCTTGCAGGTGCAAGATAAGGAAGGTAACATCACGAGAACAACAGCTTCAGAGAGCAAAGGGAGACACATAGCGGCAATAACTAACTGAAAGGATACAGAGCTGCAGGTGAAAGGCAGGCTATAGGATGGCTCTTGGCATTACACCATTTAAGGGGCTATGCAAGAATGCGTTGCTTAGGAAGAGAAGTTACAAAGCTTGTTTCCAAATAAGTCCACCTGCTTAAGTCCCCCAAGAGAAAAGGATGCTGAGAAATTGTTTCACACATACCTTTTCTGAAGGTGTCTTGGAAGCACACAGAGAGCAGGGTGGTAGGGTTGAATGATTTTTTTTTCCAGCACTTACTGCTTGCCTCTGCCTCCTTTCTTGAGGGGCTGGCTGCCTTCTTTTCTCTCTGTATCTGGATATCCATCTGATGATAAGATGAAATATGGATCCCTCTGGCAAGATGACATTGAGAAGTGGGTGTTCTCCACCAGCTACCTCCCAGGTTGTCCTCAGAATAGGGTGGCTTTCCAGTGGTTTGGTTTGCTTAATGTGGAGAATGCATATGTTAATGTGAGTCATAGTGTGGGCACATCTGCTTTAAGCTATCAATCTCTTTTACTTCAGGTCGAGCTGCAAACTTGCACTCTGAAGCAGAGAGCATCAGGCATCGATGTACTCAGTTTTTGAATTATGTGAAAGTTTTCATCTTCAGGTAAAGTTTGCACACAGTACATGTACTGAACTTTGCGCGGCTGCTTCTTACCCATTTTCTGATTGTATGTCTGTGTGTGTTCAGGTATCTGGAACCCCCTAAAGAGGAAAAGGATGGAATGCTCCATCCATATGAAGAACTAGAAGCGCAGTTACCATCAACACTGGTGGAGGAGCTTCATGCTTTGATCATGCACATTGGTCACCTTTGTGAACTCCCTAGTAGTGTCTTGGCAGCATTTACTATTCAACATCAGGCAAAGGTTAATGTCTTTTATAATTTAAAATTATTTTTTGTGTAAAAGTACATATTCAACTTGCTAAATTTTGGCTGAATAGCATTTCATATTTCTTCAGGCTGAAATTGTAAGTTGCACTTTATATTGCATGTTTAAAAAATTCCTCTGGTATGTCCTTACTAATAGTTAAAATTTCTGAGTTTCCCGGGTGTCCTGGGTTCAGCAGTAGCAGTCATTTTTCCCCTTCTTGGTAGCTGGTGCAGTGCAGTGTTTTGACTTTCAGCTCGGGAACAGAGCTGATAACAAGCGATGGTTTGGCCAAGGACTTTGTGAGCCTCATGCTCTGCCAGGGAGGAGGGGAAGCCAGGAGGAAGCAGAGACAGGACACCTGACCCAAACTGACCACAGAGGTATTCCATACCACAGCACGTCATGCCCAGGATGCAACTGGGAGTGAGCCGGAAGGGCTGGGAGACTGCAGGGTTGGAGGAGGTATCGGTCGGTGCTTGGTCGGGCTGAGGGGGCAAGTTATCGGTCGGCTGGTGCTGAGGTGTTGTATTCTCTTCCCTTGTTATTTCCTTTATCATTGTTATCATTGGTGGTAGCAGTAGTGATTTGTGTTATACCTTAGTTACTAAACTGTTCTTATCTCAACCCGTGGGAGTTGCATTCTTTTCGATTCTCCTCTCTGTCCCTCCGGGAGCAGGGGGAAGGCAAGAAAGGGGGGGAAGTGAGCGAACGAGTTACCTGACTGGGTTTAAACCACGACACCAGGGGAAGGGGCACTTTTTAAAACCTACACTCTGAAATCTTGACTCAAAATAGGAAAAGATCGGGTATATAAAGAAGAAAAGTGCAGACATGGAAGCAGACACTAAACATTAAACACTAGTGAAGTATATACCATTAAGATTTCTGCATACGTATAATAACAAATGCTTTCAAATCTTTTAGAGAGAAAAAAGGGGCTTTAGTCTTAGGCTGTATAAACTAGTATCTGGAGGGGAATGATCTGCTGAGAAGCAGCATTTTGAATGTTCCTGTTTCTTTAGCTTGTCAGTAGGGCCACTGTTGAACTGATGAAAGAAGTAGGAATTTCAAGTAGACTGTAAGGAAGAGAATATTGAAATTTTGGAATTACTAAAAGACACACTTTAGCATTTTGTATGCTACCTAATACTTTTCTGGAAAGGATGCCTAACGGTGCTTTAATCTGCCAAGCTTATATCAAGACATTGTGTTTAAATTATAGCTTAGATCAGATTCAAAACTTCACAAATATCCTCTACAGATAGAATTAGTTGTCATGAAGGTTTTGTGGTTTTGTTTGGTTTTGTGTTTGTTTTTTTTCATTAACTGAATAGCATGTTTGTATGTTACAATGTATTTGATCATAGATAATGATAATGTTCACTGCAGGCATAATGCATGCCCATCTTTTGTGTGTCTCAGTATAGTATCCAGAATTTGCTAAGGAAATGTGAAAAATAAATAAATGTGTCTATTTCTAATCACAGCTCTTTCCCCCATCGTGGCATTTACTACATCTCTACTTGGATATTTATTGGATACTATTGGAAGTTCTTCATGTACTAGATGAAAAAATGATGAGTAAGTATGCAGATTTTTTTTTCTTGAACTACTTCTTGTACATATGACTTACATATATTTCTCAATTTATCCAGAATCATTTACTACTTTTGGTAGTTTTTAAGCATAGCTATATTTGATGGGGTAAACTCAAATATAGTGAGGGCAGGTTCTTCGTAAATCTTCATGTAATGAAGATGAAATGTTATTTAGGAATTTGTTCTTAACCAAGATGATGAAGTTTGTGCTCAACTGATGCTTACAACATAATATTTCGTAGTAAATTTTGACATCACATAAAAAAATGCCTTTGCAGAGACCCAGAATGCATAACAGTAAACAACAGTTTGATGAAAATAATGTAGGAAAAGTGTCTGAGGATGGATCAGAACAAAGAATCTCAAAAGAGAGAATTTGTATTGTTAACCATATGAGACACTAAGAAAATACTGGGCAAAGGAAGAATGTTGCCTTAGTCAGAGGTGCTTGTAAAAATACAGCAAGAAAAAGAGCCAAGGCAATTCCTTTCTTTTTTTCTTTTTCTTCCTAAAAAGCCTTCAAAAGAGCAAAAAAGATTGATAAGAGTAAGCTGTTCATAGAAGCTAGATAAAAAAGGTCATAGAATGCAATACAACTGAAGAACCCATCTTCAAAGTAGTTCAGTTTGCTGAAGAACTGCTAAAATGCAGAATAGAACTTTGCTTTGTGAAGAACTTTGCTAGCAAAATAAATCACAAAAATGTATTTTCTTTTATAATCATTGTGTCACTACAAACAGTCCCCCTTATAATAAATTATTGACATAAGTTCCATATAGAAATTGCAACAGTTGGAGTAATGTTGAGGTCTAGAAAGAACGCACTGTATGTTTAGCCCAGGTAACTGGTACTGAATCTGAACTCTTGGATTTGCTTTTGGCTGCTCTTGAGTGCTGTCACAACACAGCCTTGCTCAGATTAAAGCATCTTCTCTGTTTATGCATATCTCTGCTAATGGATGATGTGTGAGTTGGCTGTTGTTCTGTAATTCTAACTTTCTTGTATGATCTGCTGTGGGATAACCATTTTTCTTTTGGGGGGCCTTTTGGAGAAGGGATAGGGAAACTGTTGGAGGCAGTCTGTTGTTCAGAATTCTATATTGATTTCTAGATAAAATTCTGAGCGCAGTAATCTTGTCTTGTGTAACGTATACTGAGTAGAAACTTCACACTACTAAGACCAATGGCAGGATAGTAAGTTCAGGGCTTCACCCTGCATTTCCATGAATAAAATACAGGCATAGTTCTACATATCTTCTGTTTCACTGATGTGAAAGGAGTTGTACTGTTGAAAGCTAGTGGGATAAGATCTTACAGCCTTTTAATTTTACCATTTTATCTGTGATAATGCCTACAAATGCTCAAGTTGGAATACGTTCTTGCCAGCTTTTTACATCAACACATCCATAAGAAAGTGTTAGACCTCTCCAGAATTGTTTGTCATCAACTTGCATATCTGCAAAACATGTCATGATTTCAGAACATGCGCACTGGCATGTGAGAAAGAGGAGCTTGCAGATAAATAAATCTTTATTCCACTGCAAAAACTGTGCCAATAAAAGGCTGTGAAGTGCCAAACTATTTTACTGTCAACCAGAATAATACCAGACTTCAGTGTAGTAAGGAAGGGACTAGCTTGAACTTAGAATTGAAGAACTTTCCCAAATGAGTTTGTAAATTACAGTTACATACAGCTCAACAAACCAATTCTAAAATATATAGAATAGAAAAAACATTTCTTTCTTGTATTAAACAGCCAAACCCAGGACTAAATAGGTGTAATTTTCTTTTGTCTTTTAGGACAAGTTGTATATGCTAACAATTTCATAAATGTGACGGGGGAGAATTTAACCAGTATCAGTTTATTTGAAACACACTGTGGAAATCTCATATCTGATCTAATCAGCTTGTCCATCAACAAGTATATGAAGGTAACTTTTTTTGTTTATATAGGACACGGGCAGTATATGCTTGTATTAGGAACAATATGAATTGGATATTGCAGCAATGCATAGATAACTTCTGCTAGGTTTTAAATGTTATGTATGGCTTTATATCTCAATGTTTTAAAGAGTGTTATTTGTTAGGAGCTCAAATTGTGTTATATTTATTCATGACCATCTGGCAGTTGAATGAGAGAGTAATATTGAAATGCACTGTGTACAGAGCAGAAGTGAGTGCCACATTTCCTAAGTTCAGTGTTCCAGGTTCAGTGCCAAACATGGCACAGTCTAAAAGGTTTACAGCTATAGATGTAAAAAAAAAAAACACCTTTTCAAACTCTCTCAAAAGGAACAGAAAGAGAATAACTATAATCCTGGCAGTAAGCTAACTGGACACTTAACAGGATGTCATATTACGGTTTGTTGTTGTATTGCTCCTATTTCTGCAACCTCATCTTTCTGTTACAGCACTTTTACATTTGTCAAGAGAAAACTTGTCCTTCTCTTTTTCATTCTTTCTATAGCTGCAGTGTTTTTCTCACTTGTTTTGAGCACTCCAAAGCTAGAAAGTCATAATAGCTCTATATAGCAGCTAGTAAAAGAGCTATGTAATCTTTGTATCAGCTTTAGATGGGCACGAGACTGAATTCTGAGAATAAGTAGCACTGACCACTGTATAATTTATGTTTTTCTAGTACAAAGACATGGAAAATGGAGTCCCCTTTCTTTCATATTACTATTTGGGGGTGGGGCAGGAATAGCTTTGTTAACTTTTGAGCACTGTTCTTTTAAGCTATCTGTAGAGAACTGTTACCTTTTCTTAAATCAGTTTTGATTTATTAAATTATTAGATAATACTGCAGCCTTCTCCCCTATCAAAAGGTAAATAGATGGAAGTAATTTTTTAAAAAGAAGTTCAAATAGCATCTTTTGACCATTATGCTTGACAATAGACTTTGAAATGTCACGTGTTAAAATGGCAGATTCATTCTACTTCCACAGAGACACGTTACAGAGAGATTGTTTTGCCACCACTTTTTCTTCAGTTCTGCCTGGGCTTAGGCCAATCTAGTTCTGTTTGAGATTAATTTCTGAAGCAGAGCTTGTGCTTGAGCTGGGTAACATCTCTTCTGCTGGTGTCTCCTCTAGTATGCATTCATTGTTAAGTAATTGAAATAGTGTCTCTCAAAATTTTTAGGAACACAACTGGTACCCATAACAGTGTCAGCAAATCATTAAAACATGTCATTAAGCTTTTGGCTGAGAATATTAGGAAGTGCAGTTCTTAATGTATGTGGGTATCCTTAGAAGGAGGGGACGTAAAACTGATCCTCCAGACTCATCAGATCTGTTTCTTGGTCCGCTTTGGTATCAAGATGCATTGCTTGCATCAGTAACTGAGGCCATTGTGCTCTGAGATACATTTGACATAGAAATATGTATTCTTGGATATGGTCTTTTCATTTTCAGCAGGCATATATTTGGCACCAGAGCTCTATTGTCCCAAAAGTGCTGCAATTTGAAGTTATAACCATGCTTACCAAGGTACTGAACTTGGGGACATTGCAAGAGGAATTCAGACTATCTCCGAAGAAAACAATGTCTCGGTGACCCTTAGTCTAGCCAGTACCTGTGTAGTGTCTTACTTTGATACTACTAGCCAGTCTCTATCCTGGACAGATACTGCATGTCTCCTGCAGAAGAGATCTTGCTGTCTTGTAGAAGATCACAGTAGTAGATGCAAGTAGTAGATGAAGAAACCTAGATGCTGCAACAACTGGCACTCCATGTAAAAGGCCTAAAACTCTCACTTGTAAGATAGTCTATCTACCTAACACTTTTGTAAAATGCTCCAGTGCATCTGTAATAAGCAGACTTCTCCTTTCTGAAGAATCTGTTTTGCTCTTTGGTGATGAGTCATAACCAGAATATTTTTGAGGTGCTTCAGTTTTGGGCAGTTAGTAGTTAAATAATGAATTTTTCAATAGACTTTAGTGGTAACACTGATGTTTATTCTTAAGATAATATTAGCGTAAGATTAATTCAGGTTCTTGAGAGATTCTCACAACAGATCTTTAACTAAAGGCATGAGGAGGTGTAGGCACATGGAAAACTCTTTAAAGCCTATGTGGAGTGTGAATAATAGAATTATTTTAAATATTTCAGTCTTCATGATATTGTAAAATAAATTGTCGGGGTTCACCCTGGCAGTTTCAAGGCTAAGAAGGGCTCTTTACAGAGAGAGGAAAACTAATTATGTGTCACTTATAAATACATTCAATATTTAAAATTATTTTATATTTAAACCCAGTTTGGAGCTGTATGAAAACAGTAGTCGTGGATGATAAATAAAAAGTCTGTGTACTTACAGAATACTGTACAGATTTGAAATTATTGTTAATATACTTGCTCTTCTAATTGTGAGAGTGTGGTTTTCAGTCACTTACTTGCACTTCTTTAACGTCTCTTTCACACACTATTGCCGTCACTGGCATTGTGTATTTTGATTTTGTTTTTAATTTGCACCATTAGATTTACAAATTCAGAAATTATTTTAAGTACCAGTGTGTTTTGAGAACAGCTGTGCATGAATGGATCAGGAAGAGCATGAAGTTATAAAAATTCAAGGTTCACCTCATCAGATCTGGGTGTCTAGAAGTCAGTTGTCTAAACTAGTCACCCTAGGCTCTTTATCTTGTCAAGGAAGGATAGGAACAGTTCTTTCTCCTGCACTGAGTTAGATGAATTAGGCTCTCTAGGTGACTATTAGAAGTGCTTTAGAAGGGCTGATTATTCAGGCTTGGACTACTCATTGTTTAGGAATAAACAGTATGAGCTGCCTTTTGCCTCTTTTCTTTCTACATTTCTGCCATTGTGTCCCTGCTGAAGCTAAAATGTGCTTAATTATGCGATTTCAGGAAAGCTTTTCTCGCTGTTTTTTGCCACTTCTGAATGCAGTTCAGTGGATTCATAGGTCTGAAGACAGCCCAAGTAAAGTTTTGTCTGTACTATGATTATTTCAAATACAGTGCTGGTAGGTCTTAAAAACATTAAAGCACACAGAGAATTTTTATGTATTTAGCAATTCCTTTTGCTGTTTTGTTTCACAATCCAGGGAATGTAAAGCTGAAGGATGAATCACAAGAAGACTGCTTTGCATTTGAAATGCATCAGTCTGAATGAATTTTCTTAAATATGGAATAGTAATCAAATAACATACACGACTTGAAATATGCTGTTTTCTGCATATTAAAAGAATGCCTTGCAGTAAGTTTACCAAAAAGCAGATTTTGTGAAATGTTGTGGGAACATTAACATCCTCATGCCAACAAAAACATATTCTACTAGCATTATGCCTAGTCATTAAGTAGTTTCCAGTTAAAAATAACAATAATAGCTATTAAATTATCTTAAATCTTTATCTTCCAAGAACATCAAGAAAATCTAATCAATTATTTCATCTTTTCCCTACTGTCAGACAATGAATCGGTATTTATTGCAATTCCTTTTCATTTAGGCCTCAGAATTCCATTTTCATATGATTAAATAATTTTTGAAAGTGGCTTAGAAGAAACCAAGAAATAGTGCACCTGCAACTTACATAGCATTAGGAAATGGTCTTTGTTGTATGAGATACAGTTTTGATGTTAATGAAATAATGCACCTTCTAATGTGTCATTTTAGCTGTATTATGTAACTGCAGCCAACTCCAAACAACTAAAATATTGGTACATAAAATGCAATTTAAAAATGACGCTTCTCTGAATAATTGTATTGCCTATTTCAGGTGAGACCTTCTGAGGCTCTAATTAGTCACCATTATCCCTGTACCTGCATTAAAGAATTATGGGTTCTACTTATTCAGCTGCTGGACCATAGAAATAGAGGGTCTCACACAGAGGTAATGGAAGAATACTGTTACATATGCATGTGTGTTACATATGCAATACAGTTGCCAAATGTTCCCAGATTGCCATGAATGCATGAGTTCACATATGATGGAACTGAAGTTCGTGTTTGTGTAAGGAGGACTGCATGCTAACTATGATGCTTTAGGTTTCCAGCTTAAATGTGCGTCAAGTCCTGATTCTAGGTTTGCAGTGTACTGTTTGGTAATGATGTAGGGTACTGATAGAGTGCTCCTTGTACTGAAGAAAGTAAAGCAAAGGAACAGACTCTGAAAGCAGTATGGTAGAACAAAAGAAAAAAACCTGTCTTTACCCATTAGAAAAAATAAAAAAATATTTGCAATTTCTATGTTATGTCATGCAATGATTCATCTCTAAGCATTAGAAACACAAGTGTAGTCAGACCAATGATATATGTAGCCCGTGTTTCAGTCTTTGATACCCATACCTTAACTACTCAGACAAGAGTAACCTGGGTTTTGTTTTTTGATCCTGTAGTTGCTGACTTCTTTTTATTCCCTTTATACTTTTACTGGAAGAGCCAATCACTACCTGTTCTCCTTCCTTATACCAGTATGACTTTATATGACTTTTTTTTTTTTTTGGTATCTCCTAGCTTCTACCTTTTCTAGGCTGAAAAGTCTTACTGTATCAGTCATTCTTTTTACAAGCACCATTCTCTACCTGTGGTCACCTTTGTTACCCTTCTCTGAACCTGTTTCCGTACTAGTAGATCCTGTCTCAAATGGCAGACTACCGGGATTGCATGTAGTATTCCAAGTTAGGTGGCCATATGGTTTTATACCTTGGAATAATGATAATAACCCTAACCCTTTCCTAATATTTCCTAGTATTTTGATATTTTTTTTCTTTCTTGACCTCTGGTTAGAATTGATATGATGTTTCTCTGAATTAAGAAATGTCAAAATCCTTTGAAATTTTTCTGAAATAATCTTTATAAAAACCAAACCTGCCCTCTGTGCAATAAGTACTGCACAGAGTTCACTTAGTATAGAATGAAGTAATTCACAGTAGAGTGTTTGTACTGATAGCTGTTTACTCATGAATGACAGCAGATGTGAAGGTGGACAGCACAAGTGAACCTTCATACGTGTTAAGTGTTTGCACAAGCACATTGAAGCATAAGAGATCATCACTGAGATCAGGACCCAGCTAAGGTGGGTGAAATGCAGGTGCAAAGAAGTCCCAGAGACTTTCATATAATTAGGGATGATAGGTGCAGTCTGTAAGAAGCTGTATGTGGGATAGACAGGGATCTGAGCCAAAGAGAATTAATCAGTTTGTCAGTGCTAGAACAGATTTGAAATAAACCAGGGAATTTGAACCTCAGTTTGCTGCCTTTCAGACTGATTCTCTGCTATATACTACTGTATTTCTCTTGGTTAGGTTAGTCTGCCACTAAAAGTTTTTCAAAAATCTGTTATGAAAGTCTTCATTAACGAGCTCTAATTTCTCTCATCTGAGTATTGCACCATTCCATCTGCACGTCGGCATTCCAAAAGCTTGTAATTTTGTCTGTGAAGTTTCGCACCATGTTCTTCCTTGTTACCAAAGCTTGTCCTTTCATGTTGCTTTCTACTGGCATTTTAGAGAGGACATTCAAAAGTAGCTCCCGGTTTTCTCTGGTCATACTGAGCACTTTTTTTTTTTGTTATTTTCTTTAAATGACTGCCATCTCACTTATTTTATATAAAAGCAAATTAATCAGCACAGTACTGTAGGCAAACTTGTTAACATAGGCTTTGTTATTCAACACAGTTTAAATTTAGTTTTGCGTTTTCTACAGAGTTTCTGGAGCTTGGTGAACAGAACTCTAAAGAATATCTTTGAAAGGCCGAGTAGTTCTGAAAGCATGTCTGGTTTTGAAATGGTTCAGTGTAAAGACCCACTGAGTTTTAGCTGGTGGATTATTAGTCATCTGGCCTCACTCTACCAGTTTGACCGTAATGGAAACCTAGATGAAAAGGTAGGTATGTTTTTTTCCTGAATACCTGAAAGTTGTTATAATTTATTGAGGTGTCTAACTTTGGCTATGTTTGTTGATAGACAAAAATACATGTTCTAATAAAGGAATTTTCACGCTCCTTAAGGAAGTCCTTTGAGGTTGGTGGTGTTAAGGTGTGCTTTGTACAAGTCAGTAAACATTGCAAGAGCCCTTGACATATTGATGTTATATACCAGATATTCAGTAGATTACTGTATTAAGAAAACTTGAAATATCCCAACTAGTTAGTAACACATAGACTTAATGATGTAGCATATGTTTTAAAACTGCCTGCCTGCAGGATAAATGCTTCACCAGTTCTGTTTTAGGAACTGAACACATTAGATTATACCCCATAAAGTATAAACCTCAGGGAGAATTAGGTCATGCCATCTTCTGTCCTGTTCTTTTATCTTTTGCCTCACTGTAGAGCTTGGGGGGGGGTTTGTTTGGGTTTTTGTTTTGTTTAGGGTTTTTTTCTTTTTGCATTCCAGCTAGATTGCTTATATTCTCTAGTTAGCCAAGCACCAGCTATATATTGCTTCTTCCATGAATTTGACTTGATTGCAGTTTCTTGTAAAGTGTCTTTCATTATTTGTAAATTAATATTTTTAATTTGAAGCTGGAAAGGTCATACCCTTTTTCTGTTAAAATCTTTACCATGATTTCCTAAACCAACTTAGGAGAAAAGGTTAAAACATTGGAACACATGTGTAAACTGCAGATCTGTAAAAACGGAAGAGTCTGATCACATCAGTTGATCAATTTGTTTTGATAACTTAAAATCCTCCCCATCATCTTTGGATCTTTAAAAGCATGAGTATATAAACAGAGAAAGAATGAAAAATGCTGGACTTATGTGAATACTTTTAATCATAGGTAAAATTAGATTTTCTAATAAAGTTAAGGATTACTTGCATTTATTTTTAACTTGCAAATTTGACTGATTTGTCAAAAAACTAAAATATAGAGAAGGCATAACTCACTGCTTAAATACTTAGTTGTAAAACTCATGACCATTCTGGGTGACTAGAGGACTTGATGAGGGTGGGGTACTTATGCTTCCACTGCTTGCGGGTTGACAGATCCTTAGGATCCCATGGCAGGCTGCGCATTACCATGTTGTTCAGACTTTTCTGATAATACCATGGCAAAATGAAGCAACTTCTTACGCATTCATATGGTGAAAAATTGCAGATGACATCTGATTGTTACACTGAAGGTTGTCCCAAGCTTCGCTTGCTTTTGCCCCGTTACTGTGGTAGTCAGAAAGGACCACAGTCCATTGTGTATTTCAGAGGAACCTTGGATAGAATTATTGCTTATAGAGGAGCTTAAATGGAGAGAAAGGTTATTCCCAGGTTGAATATAGAAACCAGAGTGAAGCAGATATTTTATCCTGGGTTTCTTATATTTTATGCCCTAATCAAAATGCAGTGATACTGTTTACTTTGATCATTGGAATTTTTTCCTGTCTCTTGTACTGATACATACTATGTATTTAGCCTCATGAGAGAATATTTTTTGCCTCAGGCACTGTATTATTTAAATAAGCTAAGCAGATGTAGAATGGAAAAAAAGAATTCCTGTTGTTCTTATTTTAAAGTAGGAATCTTGAGACACAGTGACAGGAAGTGACTTGCCCAAGATTAAATAACAATTTTTCTTTAGATCCCATTTGTGAAAAGATAATTTCCAAATCTCTATCTGTAAATCATGAGACCATCCTGTGCACACTCCTCTTGATGATTCCAGTAGTCTTTATGTTCAAACTGTTAGCTGTGCTTTGAATCAGAGTGTGGTTGTGAATTTGTCCAGGGATCCCTTTTCTCTTAAATGCCATTGGTGCTCACAAAAAAATTCTATCGGTAAGAACAGTGACTTTTCACAAACAAGAATATAGTCTGTCATAGATAGTTGATCGTAAGCATTTCTTCAGGTGTTCTTCCTCCCTCAAATTACAGCCTCAAACGTTCTTTGAATATTTTAAAATAAAATAGTCTGTAATTATGAATTTGTGAAGCCAGTGGAATTACATCAGGACTCAGTGTAGTCCTGTTTTGTTGGTTAAACATCTGATGTGATAGCTTCATGACACATGCTTTCTTTTAATTAACTGTGATCAGAGGTGGGAGGGTGATGTGTCATAATGATGGTTATTCATGTGCTGTGTAGCAAAAATTGCCTCTAAGCCTATGTCATCTGTGGAAGATTTTCAATTTTTTAATGTGGTCTGCATGGCCTTGAGGTTATTATGAAAGCTTTTAAAATTCTAAATAGGTTTCAGACTTGCTTCCTTTTATTTCTTCCCCTTTAGCTCATATAATGTAATTTCAAACATGCAATGATTCATATATATTGAATATATATTTCATATACTTTAAACCATTTTTCTTAAAACTAGAAAATTTTGGCCAGGTCTCCCATTTGAGACTCTGTTCTAAGGAATATACAGTACATGTCTCTTCCCATAACCCCTCACTCAGGTCTCACTTCACTCTTCTGAAAAGCACGATTTGTACATTTAAAAACCAAATGGGACCTGATGAGGAAATTTGCTACTTCTGAACATTGCAGGGGTCAATTTCAATATACTGTGGGCTGGGAAAATACAGGCAGAATTACCTGGGGCTAAGAATTCTTGCCTTGCATACAATAATGTGAAATGACTACATGGCAAGATATGCAAACACAGAGTTCAAGATGAGAAGCCTAGAATGGCTCTTACAGGTAGTCAGCTGTTAGACCTTGAAAAAGTTTCTTCCTGCAAACTTGAAGGGTCTTAGCTTACATTTTTGGTTTTAGCAGCACTTTTATGCACTGTAAAGTCTCTAGGTTTAGTTGGTTTTAGGGCACACTGGAGGAGGAAGGAGGCTGTTATAAGCCAGCAGGTTTGGAGTAAGAGACGTAGATTCTGTGTATTGTCTGACAAGAATGAATTGTACACAGTTGCCGTGCCATATTGGCAGTGAGCAGGGAATACTGTTAGGATGTAATCTAATGGGATTTGAATGACACAGGTCTGCTGAAATATCAAAGATGATTGAGGCTAATAAAAAAAAAAAAAGAGTGCAGCAGGTGGTTAGTGTCATTATTTCCTGAGTTCGGGTTGAACCTGGGTGCAGTCTTGCAATAAATTCCTGCTGGTGTCAGGAGTTTGCACTAGATTAGTCCAGGATCTTGTAAAGTGATTTGCATACTGCAGCTGAGCTGGAACTTTGGCAATAAACATCTTTTGTATAGATCATGTGTCCTTGGACTGTGTGAGTGCTAAAAGAATGTTCTGAGCAAGTTGATGCGGACATTAAGAGGTCTTGTAGCCATTTAGCGTGATTATCTCTAATATCTACTCATGTCTTTAGAGCAGTTGACTAGATTTACTTGGAGTCTGCAGCATGACCGTGACAGTGTATAGGAGTTCACATAATGTCAAGCTCTAAAATACAGTAGACTGTATTTTAGCTCTCCTCCCCTTTTCATTCTTTCTCTGCTAAAGCTCTAGGTTGGTTCAGTGATCTGGTTCACACTGTGTCCCACAAACAGAAGTATCAGAATAACTGAGCAAAGGCAGGCTATAGCTGTGAGGGCAGGAACAACAGCTAGCAGGACGAGGAGGAAGCAGTGGAGACTCCTTAATTGATACAGTTCAAGTTCCTGAATTGTGAAATCACAGCTATAGTATAATTTTCTGCAGTTCTGTCCCTTCATTCATATTTTTTCCATGGATGGTCCATAGACTGCACTTGCTTCCATCAGTAATCTTTCATAACTCTTGTGCAAAAATATAAAGCCACCAATAGGCAAATTATCTTATGTAAGTATTAGTGCATCTTTTTAAAGAGTTCATCTTTAAAATTCTCTTGGTACTCTAAAGTTCTGTGTGGAATTGTCATGAAGTCACAGCATTAAGTAGTGCAATCAATAGCAGAGGAGGATGGGGCATGATGGTGTGGCTGCTGAAAAGTAGTTATATTTCAATTACCAAAGCATAAGATGCTCCTTATTGTTAATTCTATACATTTACAGAATAGATATCTTCAGAATAATTCATAAGGCTTAACAGTTGTGGTAGTGGAGGGAATTAGTATAAGGCAGGACACTGATGAAAGATCTGTGTTCACACATCTAGTTATCTACACAAGCTACATATATAGCTGAGTGCAAGAGATTTTTTTTTTTTGCTTGTTTGGTTTTTTGGACCTAGACTTGGAAGTGTGTTGGCTTGGTTGCCTTTCACATTTTTCCCTGGGAAATAGTCTTAGTTGCAAAACCTTCTACCCTCTTCTTTCCTACTTTGCCTAAATATTTTTTTTCCCTTCCTTCTTAATATACTTCACCTTGCAATTCTCTTACTTTAGTAGCTCGGTCTGGTTGATTTGAATGGATAGATCTCTGTCTTCCCAAGCTGAAGAGTATGAATTATGGGCCATATTTGACATAACCTGTATATTCTCTTATCTTTATAGGCCATTACCAAATGGCTAACTTCTTACTGCACTGGCTAAAAGAATTCTTAGTGTTTGGCCTAGGGAAATATAACTTAGAAGTGTTTTTTCATTGAAAAGGGAAAAAAAAGAAAAGGTGAGATTGTACCTCTTCCTCCTTCTTACCACTTATACCTTCCTTTTACTGCATGTTAAAGAAATTGTAATATATACTGCTCATAAATCAAAAATGCCTGAATGTTTTGCTTCTTTACTTAAAGCGAAGGTTGGGGTTGCAAATGAGTCAAGTTAAAGCAGTTTAAATTGTGTCCTCTTTATTTTTTTGCTCTTCATATGATTTTGAGGCCTAATTTTTAGAATAGTTATCAATTACATTCATAAAACAGAAAAGTTACTTTCAGTGACGACTACAGTAAGCAGTCATGAAATTAAACATTTCTGAAAATCTCTTGCTTCCTTATCTTCATGTTGTTATATAATGATTTGTGTGAGGAATACAAATGCTGTTTCTTGCTGATAATCATTATTTTTCAGAAACAGAAGGAATCCAACTGGAAATTTGTGGAAGAACTCCTTAAAAAATCCACTGATGCTCAAGTAAGTGTGTAAAGAAAGAAATAATAAACAAGGAAGGTGTCAGGGATGCTTTCAGGAAAAGACACTACATGAAACTAAGTCCACCTGATAAGTATATTTTGAGAATTCTAGTGTTTTTATCAAGGTAAATGAGCATCTTTGGTGTAGGTGAACTATGGCAGCATACAGTTCCCTCCTTGTTAGCAGTTACACTTGCTTAAAAGTGGTTGTGCTTGATGCTAAATTGTCAGATAAAGGAAGAAGATAATTATCCTGGAAGGGTAAGTATGTGGCTACTCAGACAAGATGTATTCAGAATAAGAACTGGATGCTTAGAAAATGTAAACCAGATACTGAATGTGAGGATATCAAGTTGAGGAGACATGATGAAGGTGATAGTCAGTTGCATTGAAAATTCAGCTATATCCTCATCACAGCAGGAAGGTGACTTGTCTTGCTGTGCAATTTGTCTTACAGGCTTGAATTGAGCTCTTACTGATAAGGTTCTAGTTTCTGAGCACTCATTTCATACCTTATCATTTTTCTTTCTGCAGAACTGTTAATGCAGTGCTTCAAGGCCCAGAGGTCAGAATTGACCTCCTTTTAAAATGCTTTTAAATATGCTGTTCATCATGCTTATAAATATGTTACATTGCAGCTCTATAAATTTGTTCTGAA
The DNA here is from genome assembly GCF_034315485.1 of Pezoporus occidentalis. Lineage (NCBI taxonomy): Eukaryota > Metazoa > Chordata > Aves > Psittaciformes > Psittacidae > Pezoporus > Pezoporus occidentalis. Next base: position 13,715,909 of record NW_026913103.1, on the reverse strand, counting down.
GTTGCATGGTACGGGTTGCAAATGCTGTATCAGCAACACCTATAAAAATTTTTGTACGCTTAAGAAGGGAATGAGCATCTTTCTCAGATGAAAAAAAAAATTCTGCAAAGTTCTGTTATTGAAATTAGACAAGGAAGCAGTTACTTCTTTTTATTACTACTGCCTTGCTTATAACAGCAGCTGTGGTTGAAGCTGGAGTATGGAACAATACTTATTATAGTTTTTACAAAAAGATATTTTGTAGTTGTTTGGATAGTTGATTCATTAAAGTATTAAAAAGTTGAAAAATCCTGCTGTACATAAACACATTTGTTTATGTAGTCTTTCAGCTTAAAAGGTTAACTCTTTTTGAATGGTTTCACAGTATGCAACTGAATACACACTGTGCATATACATTAAAACTACAGTGATAACATCACTTACTGGATGCTTACTATTTGTGAGAGAAACTGGAGAGATTTAGGCAAGAGACATAGAAATTATGAGTAGCTTATTAGATACCTTCCTGTGTTGCGTTTTTTGTATGTCACCAATGTCAGAAACATTAAGAAGACACGTGTAGTTAATGTTTGTCTTCAAAATATTCGGTTTTTCTTGTGAATATCTTTTTGAATAAAGATTACTCTGAAGTTGAGTATATGTAAAAGATACAGCTTTTTGATGCTTCTGGTAAACAAGTATTGAATTTTAGACAGTTTAGCAAGGCAGCTAGATGGCCAAGTTCAGAAGATTTGGATGAGTCAATCATGAGACAGTAATATGAGGAAAATACCTGATTTAATTTCTAAAGACAATCGCTGTTAGAATTAAAACAAACCCTCATTTGCCAAGGACATGTTTGCAACTGTTACCAGTTGCCTTAAGAAGCCTTCTAGTTTATTTTCCTTGCTTGTAGGAAGTGCTCCTTGGAGGGCATTAGTCCCTATGTGTGCATGCACAAGTGGATGTAGGTACTTTTGTTGAAAAAATGCATCTTGCTTCCTATCCCTAAACACCAGCCTTCTTAGCAGCATCTAGGAAGATTTTCTTTCATTAGTAGACAGTGTCTGTCTTCTCTGCTGATCTGTTGGCTTCATATGGCCAGTCTTACCTTTTATCTTATCCTTTTATATCTCCGAGTATGTTTGAGACCAGAAAATATAAGAATGAGAAACACAATGGGATATCAAGAAATCAACAATGAAATGCAACAGGGAGAAGCAGGAGAAAGCAAAAGGGAGAATAGTGCTCTTTTGAATGAAAAACAGGAAGGTGTTGATGATACTACCCACTAACGCATGGCTTGTTTGTTAGTAAAACCTACCTGAGCCATACTTTTCAGCATATATCCTCTGTTATCTATACTATGCGCAGTAATAGCTGTGCAAAATAAGTTAGAAGAAATGATAGTGCAGAATCACTCATTTGCAAGAGAGGTCAGGAATTGGTGGTTAGAAACTTAATTTTAAGTATATGGGAGCTTAAAACCTAGTAATGTTTACAACATACTATGTCCATCATCCTTTTAAGGCGCTTGTGCTTGTTGCTCCCTATCTTAAAAAGGTTGTAGACTGTACATGTTCAGGTGGAGAATGGGAATATGGAAAGGAAGGGGAGGAAATGGAGATGAAATCAAGTATGCATAATTCTGTACGTTCAAAAGCATCTGAAAAAGGTGCAGATCATACATTTGTAATGTAAATTGGTGATCTCTCTCCTACCAGTAAATGTCAATTTCTCTTCATGTAAGCTTCAATCTCTGTGTTATGAGAGATGATAGGCACTGTTGCAGACCTGCGTTTTGAGGGTAAGGTAGCATTGTCACAGAGAAAAGAATGATGATCACCAGAAGCTGGAGTTAGCTTTAACATTCTTAGGGCAGCTAAGTATTGGAATGACTAACCGGTGTTAAACCTACAGCATATTGGTAGTTTCAGTAAAACTGTTTAGTGATCCCTACCAGTGTGAGCCACCTTCATCCAGCATAAGCCTAAATTTGTGGGTAATAAAGACTTCCTGAGGAAGGTATCTCGTGTCCAAGTGAAGCTGACAGAGGAGTGCTGCAGTTCCTTGTCTTCAGGTAGGAACTTCATATAGTCAGCCTGTTTCTGAGTAAGGCTAAGATGTGAAGATGCTGTTCAGGTTAGGGGACCAATGGGGATGTGAAGCAAAATTATTCTACTTGTGATCTGTAAATAAAGATGGGAACAATAATAGATACCTGGGAAAATGCAGAGTGCTGCTTCCTTGGATACATCCTTTCAGTTTCAAACAGTTGATAGACTAGTGAGTTTCTCAGCCAGGAACTGCTCACTCTTTTTATAGTTCTTGATGGATAGAGTTGAAGGCAATTGCTTGTTTGAAAGATCTCCTATCTGTAACACTAAAAAAGGGCATTTATGGGGAAACTAGTTACATGAGGTATTCCCTACCTCTGTTGTAATTTGGATTTCTGTTACTGGGCTAATGAGAAATGTATACCTGGTTTACAATGCTGTTCGTACTACAAAATGAAAATTACACAGCTGTATTTGTATACTAGGCAACATCAAACTGACTAAATTCATGGCTTGTCAGTGTAAGAATTTATGTTTACAAAGTTCTATTGTAAGTGAGAATCAAAAGCTTTTTTGTTTGTAAGAATTAATAGCAGTCTGTCTTATTAGCCTTCTCTCATTTTAGAAAATAAATGCTTTATGTTGTTTCATTTCTGCCTCAGTTTTGTTATACCTTCACTATATTTTCTTCTTTAATTCTACTCTAAAGGAGATACAGAAGTATTTGTTGGAGTTCTAGGAAACCAATTTTGTTACTACAGTAGGAGGTCATAAGAGAAAAATGTTGTGTTTAGATAGTACTATCATTTTGATGATATCTGGTGTTCCTCCCTTCTGTGATAAATTAAAAGCTGACTTCCTCAAGAGTTCTGATAGTATATCCAGCAGTGCAAGAGACCATTTTAAGCAAAAGAGCAATGAGAGAATCTATTAATCCCAGGGATATTTGAAGTCTGGAGAACTTTCATATTAAATTTGAGATAAATCCTTCAGTACTATCTCTGTTTTGGAAACTTCTGAAACTATTGTTGGTTAGATAAATAATGGTTGAAATTGAAGCTGCTCACAATAACACTTTTATTGTTGAATTAATTTAACTGAAGCAGTCATTGTTTGTTGAATTAGATCCTAAATATAATCCTGTGCACAAATTACAGCTTTAAGACTAAGCATTCTGTTTCTAAGGGGTGTATGTTTTGATTTGGTTGTTTGTTTTCTGGGGGTGTTTTTTTACATCCTTCATAACTAGATAGCTCTCTAGAGAAATAGATATGTTCAGCTGCAGTTTTTTTGGTTTTATATCATAACTCTTTTATTCATTAAAAAACAGCAGCTTTTGAAAATGGCTGAGGTTCTGACTTTTTTTTTGTATA